>NC_091460.1:51020759-51048259 GCF_027789765.1 Dendropsophus ebraccatus | reverse complement strand
AAAGTGACTGTGTAATAGTCCCCTGGGGGGACTAAAAAGTGTAAAATAAATAAATGTTTTAAAAAATGCCCCAAAGCCCCTCCCCCAATAAAAGTCTAAATTACCCCCTTCCCTTTTTATAAGTAAAACACTTAAAAATAATGAAATAAATAAACGTCTTATACCTTAGCGCTCATAATCGTCTGGCGTGAACAAAAGCGGTAAAAAACACACAAGGATTACTGATTTTTTTTATTACATTTTATATATAAAAAATGTATAAAAAGTGATCAATACATCCTATCTACACAAAGGTGATAATAATAAAAACTAGAGATCATGGCACAAAAATAAATGACGCCCCATACAGCCCCATAGGTGCGAAAATAAAAGAGTCACAATAGGGCCATTTTAACCCCTTCACGTCAGCCATCTGTATATATACGTTCCTATTGCACATGCCCCGTGCAGTAGGAATGTACATATACGTTCCGGCTTTGACGGGGCTTTGTGATGAGAACGGGATCGCTGCAGAAACAGCGATCCCGCTTTCATCTGTGTACAGCACCGGAGATAATGAGAATCAGCTGCGATCCCGCAGCTGACCCCCATTAACCCCTTAGTGACCGCCGAAACGGCGGTCACTAATGGGCCGGTGCCGCCGCTGTATTTCATCTCCCCCCACAGTGAATCCACGGTGGGGGGAGATGAAATAAGTAAAAATCAGACCCCAGATCAGCCCCCTAGTGCCCCAGTCACTAACCCCCCCTCCCGCGGCGGCCATCGGATCCAAGATGGCCGCCGCGATCACTGTGAACAGACTAATGTCTGTTCACAGTGATCAAGCAAGAAAAATGAATGAAAGCCCCATGCTTGGGGCAGTCATCGGGACCCCCCCTGTGGTATACTATATACCGCTGATCGCTTGTGCCATGTGCTCCAGGCACTTTTTATCCCCTGTCACCATGAATGATTGGTGACAGGGGCTAAAAAGTGATGTCCCCCCACCCCCCAAGTCGCCCCCCACCCCCCCTGTCACCCCCGTCCCCCAGTCACCCCCCCTTCCCCATATACTCACCGGATCCACGGAGCTCCTTCCTCTTCCATGTCCTGGCTGGTTATGAAGTGCGCATGCGCTCCACAACCAGCCAAGCTCTGAAAATTTAAAGTGACAGAGACCAATTTGGTCTCTGTCGCTGAACTATGATTACTGTGATAGAAAATATCACAGTAATCATAGTAATACAGTGAAAATGAATGTATAAAGTACAAAAAGTGACAAACATACAAAAAAATAAAACACACACTTTTTATTATAGTAATAATTACAGTTTACTCCCAAATTACCCCTACCCCCCCCCCCCCAGATTACCCGTAACCACCGCAGGTTGCCCGTAACCACCGCACGTTGCCCGCAACCACCCCAGGTTGTCCGTAATCACCTCAGATTGCACGTAACCCCCCAGATTACCCGTAACCACCGCACGTTGCCCATAACCACCGCACGTTGCCCGTAACCACCGCACGTTGCCCGTAACCACCACACGTTGCCAGTGACCCCCTCCAGATTGTCCGTAATCACCCCAGATTACCTGTAACCACCCCAAATTACATGTAACCACCCCAGATTAGCTATAAGCACTTCACTCTATCCCTAACAATTCTAGATTGTCTGTAACCCCTCCAGGTTGCCTCTAACCACCGCAGGTTGGGCATAACCACCGCAGGTTGGGCATAACCACCCCAGATTGCCCGTAATCATGCCAGATTACATGTAACCCCCAGATTGCACGCAACCACCGCAGGTTGCTTCTGACCACCGCACCTTGCCTCTGACCACCGCACGTCGCCTCTGACCACCGCACGTCGCCTCTGACCACCGTACGTCGCCTCTGACCACCGCACGTCGCCTCTGACCACCGCACGTCGCCTCTGACCACCGCATGTCGCCTATGACCACCGCACGTCGCCTCTGACCACCGCACGTCGCCTCTGACCACCGCACGTCGCCTCTGACCACCGCACGTCGCCTCTGACCACCGCACGTCGCCTATGACCACCGCACGTCGCCTATGACCACCGCACGTCGCCTATGACCACCGCACGTCGCCTATGACCACCGCACCTTGCCTCTGACCACCGCACGTCGCCTATGACCACCGCACATCGCCTATGACCACCGCACCTTGCATCTGACCACCGCGCCTTGCCTCTGAACACTGCACCTTGCCTCTAACCACCCCAAATTGCCAGTGACCCCCTCCAGATTGCCCGTAACCACGCCAGATTACAGGTACCCACCTCAGATTACCTATTAGCACTTCAGTTTATCCGTAACCACAGCAGGTTGCCTGTAACCACCCCAGATTGTCCGCAACCACCCCAGATTGTCCGTAACCACAGCAGGTTGCCTGTAACCATACCAGATTGTCTGTAACCACAGCAGGTTGTCCGTATTCACCCCACGTTGCCCATAACCACCCCAGGTTGCCTCTAACCACACCAGGTTGCCTCTAACCACACTAGGTTGCCTGTAACCACCCCAGGTTGCCGTAACCACAGCAGGTTGCCTGTGACCACCCCATGTTGACCGTATCCACCCCAGATTACCCGTAACCACCCCAGACTGCCCATAACCACCCCAGACTGCCCGTAACCACCCCAGACTGCCCGTAACCACCTCAGACTGCCAGAAACCACCTCTAGATTACCCGGAACCACCCCAGATTACCCGTAACCACCCCACATTACCTGTAATCTAATTTTTTTTTATTGTATTTTAGTAACTGCGCTATTCTAATAACTGTTACTAGCTGCGGTTTTGCTCCAGCAAATTGGCGCTTCTTCCCTTCTGAGCCCTGCTGTGTGCCCATACAGTGGTTTATGCCCACATATGGAGTACCGTTGTACTCAGGAGAACCTGCGTTACAGATTTTGGGGTACATTTTTTATCCTGTTCCTTGTGAAATTTAGAAATTTCAAACTAAACCAACATATTATTGGAAAAATTCAAGTTTTTCATTTTTACTGGCCAATTTTGAATACTTTCCTCTAATACCTGTGGGGCCAAAATGCTCATCCTACCCCAAGATGAATTCTTTGAGGGGTGTACTTTCCGAAATGGGGTGACTTTTGGGGGGATTCTATTCTGTAGACACTACAGGGGCGCTGCAAACGCACCTGGTGCTCAGAAACTTCTTCAGAAAAATCTGCAGAGAAAATGCTAATTGGCGCTCCTTCCCTTCTGAGCCCGGCTGTGTGCCCATACAGTGGTTTATGCCCACATAAGGGGTACCGTTCTACTCAGGAGAACCTGCGTTACAGATTTTGGGGTGAATTTTCTCTCCTGTTCCTTGTGAAATTGAGAAATTTCCAACTAAAGGAACATATTATTGGAAAAATTCGAGTTTTTCATTTTTACTGTCTACTTTTGAATACTTTCCTCTAATACCTGTGGGGTCAAAATGCTCACCACACACCAAGATGAATTCTTTGAGGGGTGCAATTTCCAAAATGGGGTGACTTATGGCGAGATTTTACTCCGCTGGCACTACAGGGGCACTGCAAACCCACCTGGCGCTCAGAAACTTCTTCAGCAAAATCTGCATTGAAAAAGCTAATTGGCGCTCCTTCCCTTCTGAGCCCTGATGTGTGCCCATACAGTGGTTTATACCGACATATGAGGTACCTTTTTACTCAGGAGAACCTGCGTTACAAATTTTGGGGTACTTTTTTTCTCTTGTTCCTCGTGAAATTGAGAAATTTCAAACTAAACGAACATATTATTGGGAAAATTTGAGTTTTTCATTTTTACTGTCTACTTTTGAATACTTTCCTCTAATACCTGTGGGGTCAAAATGCTCACCACACCCCAAAATGAATTCTTTGAGGGGTGCACTTTCCAAAATGGGGTGACTTATGGCGAGATTTTACTCCGCTGGCACTACAGGGGCTCTGCAAACACACCTGGCGCTCAGAAACTTCTTCAGCAAAATCTGCATTGAAAAAGCTAATTGGCGCTCCTTTCCTTCTGAGCCCTGCTGTGTGCCCATGCAGTGGTTTATGCTTACATATGAGGTACCGTTGTACTCATGAGAACCTGCGTTACAAATTTTGGGGTACTTTTTTTCTCTTGTTCTTCGTGAAATTGAAAAATTTCAAACTAAAGGAACATATTATTGGAAAAAATTTGAGTTTTTCATTTTTACTGTCTAATTTTGAATACTTTCCTCTAACACCTGTGGGGTCAAATTGATCATCCTACCCCAAGATGAATTCTTTGAGGGGTGTACTTTCCAAAATGGGGTGACTTATGGTTTTTTTCTCTCTGCTGACACTACAGGGGCACTGCAAACGCACCTGGCGCTCGGAAACTTCTTCAGCAAAATCTGCAATGGAAAAGCTAATTGGCGCTCCTTCCCTTCTGAGCCCCGCTGTGTGCCCATGCAGTGGTTTACGCCCACATATGGGGTACCGTAGTACTCAAGAGAACATGTGTTACAAATTTTGGGGTGCTTTTTCTCTCATGTTCCTTTTGAAAATGAGAAACTTTAATCTAAATGTATATATTATTGGAAAATTTTAATTTTTCATTTTTTTACAGCCTAATGGTGAATACTTTCCTCCAGCCCCTGTAGGGTTAAAATGCTCATTATACCCCTAGATTAATTCTTTAAGGTGTCTAGTTTCCAAAATGGGGTCACTTATGGGGGTTTCCAGTATACAAACCTCCTAAATCAACTTAAAATAAGAACTGGTCCCTAAAAAAAATCAGTTTTGGAAACTTTCACGAAAATGTGTTAATTTGCTGATACATTTCTAACCCCCGTAACACCCTAAAAAAGTAAAATATGTTTATGAAATGAAGCCAGAATAAAGAGGACATATTGGTAATGTGACTTAGTAACTAATTTATGTAATACAACTTTCTTTTTTTAGAAGCAGAGAATTTCAAAGTTCATAAAATGCTAATTTTTTCAATTTTTCATGATATTTTGATGTTTTTCACAAAAAACACACAAAGTAGTGACCAAATTTTGCCACTAATATAAAGTGCCATATGTGACGAAAAAACAATCTCAGAATCGCTAGCATACGTTAAAGCATCACTGAGCAATAAGCGCATAAAGTGAGACAGGTCAGATTTTGAAAAATGAGCCTGGTCTTTTAGGTGCAAATAGGCTCGGTCTTGAAGGGGTTAAATATACCTATGTTGGAAAAAAAGTTTTATTGTTAATAACAATAATAAAACATTAGAAAAGCTATGTAAACAAGCATATTGCTGTATTCAGACTGACCTATTGAATAAAGATAAAATGTCAGTTTTACCGTAAAGTGCATTACGTAGACACAGAACCCCCCCAAAATGTTTGTGTAATTGCATTATTTGTCCCAAATTCACCCCATAAATGATATTTGGGGGTTCTGTCATTTAATTTTATGGTAGATTAAAAAGGGTTAATACAAAGTACACCTGTTCCTGAAAACAACAAGACCTCACATGGCCCTGTAGATGAAAAAATAAAAGAGTTATAGCTTTCAGAAGGCAAAGAGGAAAAAAAAACGAAAATGCAAAAATGTAAATCGGCCTGGTCCTTAAGGCCATTTTAGGCTCTTTCCTTAAGGGGTTAAAGGGGTTGTCCAGCATAAACAAAAAATCTATGATGCAGAGGGGAACAAAAAAGAGCTGTATATTTAACTGCCCGCTCCGTCACAGCCACTAACTCCCAGGCTGTCTGCTCTCCGCTGCTGTCATCTTTTTGACAACTTCTACCAATGTGCCATTCCCAGGGGAAATGGCCATTTAGCATAGACAGTTGCATGAAGTGTATGATGAAGGGCCATTTCCTGTGGGATTGACACAGTAGTGATGACAGTGTTGGAGAGCGGTGGCCCGAGAACTGGCAGCTGTGAGGGAGTGGGACAGGTAAGAATGCAGCACTGTTGTACCCCCCGCAGCCCTGGAAGTATTGCAGATTCTTAGTTTATGTCAGATGACCCCTTTAACTTGAGAGGATGCATCAATCAGGGCAGTAATGGTAAGCATCCTCTTGAGAAATGCTTATCTAGGAAACCTTTAGCATTCATGTTACTATGACACATATAATCTGCCAGGATTTGATCAGACATTTGAGGGATGTGCTTGAAAATGTCTGAACCATGAATGCTACAGCTTAAAACTTAAGGCTATGTTCCCACTACGTGTTACAAGAGCCGTGATTTCTGCGGTACTTACGTAGTGCTGCAGGCTGAGCGAATCCCGGCCGGAGTGTATACACATATTATACACTCCGTCCGGGATCCCTAGTGGCGCTGTAGAAAACTGACATGTCAGTTCACAAAACGGAGCGAACAGCTCCATTGTGTGCTGTGGGGAGTTCTGATGCGGGCGCACACGGATGCGCCCGCATCAGAACTCAGCGGCGCTAAAGATCATCTGGCCGGTACTGCAGGATCTTTTCTGAGTCTCATATTACGTGTGACCATAGCCTAAATGACTTAAAGGATCAGCTGCCCTGACCTTGGTGTACATACCACAGGACACCTACAGAGGTCTTATGGAGTCCATGACCTGATGAACAAAGCTCTAATATATAATAATTTATACTATAAAGGCAGACCATGTACTGTGAAGAAGGAGGATATTGTCATCATTTTAGTGAGTTGTGAAAGCCTAAACAGATGAGGAACACAAAAACATACATCAAGATAGGAAATAACATACCATTGATACCAACAATAACAAATGAAGAAAACTTAAAGGGAACCCCTTGCCATGTAAATTCTACTTAAGCTATTACCACAATTTTATAGAGCAGGAGGAGATTGATTCAGTATAACTTGCAATTTATTGATTGAAATCTCTGATGTTTCCATGCTGAAGAGTGTATTTCATTAAGGGACACCGCCCCGGGACTCCTTAACCAAGAATTATCAGGGATTTCAATCAATATGTTACACGTTATACTGAATCATTTCATATATATATATATATATATATATATATATATATATATATACTGACAAAGGTTGCTAGACGGCACTGTGTAGGCTCTGCGGCTCAGGTGGGTGCACGAACTCAGGTAGCCAGACCCAGGCTTCCGAATTTCCAAGTAGTCTTATACTTACTTATATATATATATATATATATATATATGTGTGTGTGTGACAAGTTCCCTTTAATAAACATCAACTAATAAACACATTTTCTAAGAATATCCCAAATGTGGAGGGGGTTCCTACTGAGAGTAAAAGTGTGAGGAAGATCCCATATTAGACAGCCATTGGGCAGACATGGGGAATAACTGGGAAATGGCAAATATAAGCAATGCAGTAAGTAATTTGTCAAAGAGCTTATGTCATTAATATTCACTTCTTAAGAACAGGTTCATAATTCAGGGAATAAGTCATGCTTATACATTATCTAGTGGTCAGTTTGGGGCAGAATGGCTTTAAGCTGTCAATGGAACTTTTAGTGTTGACATCTTCTTTTTCTTTTTTGCCTTCGCCTTTGACACCCATGCCACTGTAAGTAAATGCATTAAGCTGATTAAAAGGTGATTTACAACTTCTTCTGTCTTTACCATACAGTTTGTTATAGACTTCATTCCCTAATTATAATTCTTTAAAAGCATTTCTCCATTTCATAGAAATCTCCTAAACTAAGATAATTATTTTCTGGTACATTTATCATTTCTTATTCTTAACTAAACATGTAGTTATATAATGGTATGTACATTTTGAAACAATAAAAAAAAAAAGTGGAATAACCATTATTTGCAGTCTTTAAGTTCTCTGGTACAGTAATGAAATTATCAATGCATTCTCACATTGTCATACACAGTACAATAAAATAAAAATACAGCTGTAATTTTTAGGTCAAAATATGACCGTATTTGCAATATAATCAATAGAGAGGAGTGAGCACTATAGTGCTCGTATGCTCGTTACTCGAACTGAGTATTTACCAATCCTCAAGGGCTCAATTCAAATAAAAAACCCCATTAAAGTCAATGGGGGACTCAAGCAGTTTATCAGGGGCCTCCTGTTCGCCATTTTGTATTTGTATTTGCACTTCTCTGAACATTGTATGAACACAACTTTACCTCTTATGCTATGCTGATTTGATTCTTACCCACTCATCCCTTCCCAGTTAGTTCCCTCTGGCCACCTTACAGTTAACCTCTCTTTTGCATTGGTGATTGACATTAGGTCTTTCTAACCTGTGCTCTATCTGTTTCTGTGTGTGTGTGTGTGTGTGTGTGTATGTGTGTCGTCCAGTCACGTCCTGGACTGCATTTATAACCTCCTATTAATTGTCTGTACACCACGCTGACTATTAGACTTGATTTTATCTTCATATCTATTCCTTGTATTATTACCTGACTTATCCTGACATCAACTCTGTCCTGACTATAGTTTTTGATTTACTTTGCTGCTCATTTGGGTTTGACCCTGGCCTGTTGACTACACTTTCAATGTAGGTTTATCTTGTCCTTGTTCAGTGTTATGACCTTTATAACAAGAAGGGACCTTCTTTGCAGTTTTCCGCAGTTGCCTAGAACTGTTGAGGCAAATAGGCAGGGTCAACTGTTGAGAACAGATTAGGGCTTACTGTTTGTGTCCTTCCCCACCCCTTCTCAAGATATACATTGCCTACGGTTGTTTCACAGGAGAGTATCTGGTGTAGTGATAAACCACAGAAAGTGATGGAAATACAACAGAAATTGAACTGGCACACAAGGGGAGCATGTATGGATGCATTAAAGGGTACCAGGTCCCTGAATTACGCAACTTTTACATACTGATAATATTGCACACTCTCCCCAAAGATAAAGGCCAATGTAAAGTGGGGGAAAAAGCTAGGAAACACTCTTTCCTGTGCATTTACTTGTAGAGAAAATAAAAAGAAAAAAAAAAAATCATCCTACACCTTTTAAAAGCTCACCTTAGTTCCCTTCATCTCTGGCAACCCTAGATGCCATAGACAAAGAGAAACTCAAACCCATCAATAACGGGCATTGCATGTGTGTAAGACATGGTCAGACCCATCCTTTTTAATTGTGAAGGATGGACTCAGAGACTCATCGAGCCAATGCTCCAAGTACAATGGGTGCAAAAAAATTAAAGGAAAGAGGCAATCCCATGCACTCGTCATTATACATAAAGGAGGGCCTTATGCATGCACGGCAAGGATTTTGTGCGAGAGTCTGGTGTTAACCCTGCTTATAATTGTGGAAGCAAGCCTGGTGGTTACCCTCTTAAAAGTTGTGGCAAGAGCCTGTTGTAGTCCTGCTTATAATTGTGGGTAAGAGACGATTGTGACGCTCTTAATGGGCAAGAGCCTGTTGTGACCCTCTGAAAAATTTTGGGGGTGAGAACCTGGTGTTACCATCTTGAAAATTTTGTGACAAGAGCTTGTTAGTATCCTCTCCAAAATACTGGGGGCAAGAGGCTGTTGTGAATTTCTCAAAAATTTGGTGGCGAGAGCCTAGTGTGACCATCTCAAAAATTTGGGGAGCAAGAGCCTGGTGTGACTCTCTTAAAAATTGGTGGCAATGGGGGTGGGTTCAAGGTAGTAAACAGTGGTGTGACCCACAGGTGTTCATTGAGAAGCACAGACTTTATCCCAGCTATTTGGGTGCTTTACTGATATGTGCTTGCGCATGTTGGTGCTGTTCATGCAGATATTCTTAGCTTCCCTGCTGATCTTGAAATTGTTTGTCTTTGGCACATTCATAAAAATAATGTCAGACAGCAGAAGACCTCCCACTCATCGAGTGGGTGCTTCAAGGAACAATTGTGTGACCACTTAGTGTGGCCCTTCTTCTCCTTCTGGCCACACCATTGCCTCTTCCATGTGGTGCTACAGATCCCTTTCTTTTCTGAAAGTTTGGGTCTAGTCGGCTCACCAATCAGACCAGACCATTTGTCGTCTACCTCTTCCTCACAACCCTCTGATAGTGAAAGGTAGACATGTCTCCTAAACTATAATTTCAGACTGCGTAGTGGTAAACTGATTTGCTACATTATCCTCCATTCATGTAAACACCTGCCTGTGCTGCTATGCATTCAGTAGAGATATACTGCACAACCCTGCTCATTGGGAGCACTGGCAAGGGATTCTGCATAAGCCCTGTTTTTTCATCCCTCTCCACTAGTCTTGTTTTCCACCACCCATGTTTTCTGTTTTCAGCAGATTATACACAGTATACAAAGGCATGTACATAGTGAGCATCACTTGCCGTACTATGACACTGGTTAAACAGATGACAGCACAAACATCAGAGCCCGCAGGATAATTTTCCGATGGGCCAGTCTAGCACCGGCTTAGCAAGTCCTTTTCCATTCTCAGGCCCCTGTCCAGTTAGGTCAGTATGCCTATCACTGCTAAGAAGCCTTTCTTATATTTTAAGTTGGACCTATTACAAATATTATTCTAAATCCTTGATATTTCTACTTTTCACAGTATTAGAGGCAATTTGCATAATAAATGGAAGTGCAGTTATAGCAAAATATTAGATATTATCAGACGTTAGTGCATTTGGTAATGAAAAGGAAAATTGAATCCGAAAACAATAGAGAGGAGTCAGGATGAGTGCTGAAAGTATCGTTAGCCACCACGTAACATTAAGAGCATCAAGCACTACAACATAATGGAGTGAGATGAATATATACGTCTTTGTTAGTAATTTCTATTGGGAAGCTTGTTGTCAGAATACATTGCAATGTTCAAAAGAGAACATTGATTGCCCCAAGTGATCTTGAAGCTACAATGGAACACACGTCGAATAATAATGAGATATTTGTGAGCATTAGTGAAGTACAGTAAATACCTAAGTGATTGAGTTGATGACAGATGCATGCTGGAAGGATGAAAGATCAATCATAGTCAAAAGAACTGTCTAGCAAAATACAATCGGTTTGTACATAATATGATCACAGAGAAATATATATGAGGAATATAGGCAACGCTTAGAAGTGTTGGCGAGAAACAAAGATACTGTCTTAACATTTTACTTTCCATGCAATTTATATGTGATATAGCTTCATTTGACAATTGGTCCTTGCCTTGGAAGGATAAAGTTGCCCTTTAAGCCCTTTAAGCCCTTAGTGACTGCCAATATGGCTTTGTACGGCGGTCACTACTGGGCCTTATTCTGATCCCATCACTTTTTTACAGCAGGATCAGAATTAATATTTGCAGATGACCACTGGCTGTAAATACCCAGAAAGGATAATCCTTAGTTCCGGCTAGTTTAATCCATTACATGCTGCTGTCAAATCATGACAGTGTCATGTAATTGGTTATGGGAGGGTGAGCAAGCAAACTCACCTGATCAGAAGTCCAGCAACATGGTCTGGCTTCTGATTGATCTCTATGACAGTCCTGGGGACCTTCTGAAGACCATTGGGCCTGTCAAGGACAAGCCTTTACACAGCTATGCCTATCAGCATAAATCTGTCATATACAATACACTGTGCTACAGTAATAGTGCAGTTTGTCATAACAGTGATAAAAAAAAATCACTTGTTATATTAGTGTATTGTAGATTAGTTTAAAAGTTAAAAAAGTATTGCCTTGGGTTGGCACCCGACCTGCGGTTCTATTCATTCCTATTGAGCGACAGAAAGAGTACGCCGGTTCTTTCCGTTGCTCCATAGGAATGAATAGAGCAAAAGGTAGCATGCCAACCTGGGGCTCTATTCATAACAGAGCCGGCGGGGTCTGATATGGAGATTGCCAGGGGGTGCAGTGAAAGCGATCTTCTACTTTTTCCTTATCCTGTGGATAGGGAAAAAGTGAAATTTTCCTTGAATACCCCTTTAACCCTTTGCCCCCGCAGCCTGATTTGGCCTTAATGCCCAGGGCCTATTTTTCAAATCTGACCTTTCTTTATGTAGTTATAACTCTGCAGTGCTTTTAACTATCACGGTTATTCTGAGATTGTTTTTTCGCAACATATTCCTCTTTATGTTTGTGGTATACTTTGGTTGGTACACTCACACACATTTGCGCAAAAATTTTAAACATTTATGTTTCTTTATATTCAAAATTCTTTTTTCCTAAGAAAGATAGTCATGTCAGATAAATTAATTACTGCAACATCTACAACATGTGAACATCCTTTTACTTTTTAAGAGCTTCAAAATTTTGCAGCGATTTTTCAGATTTTCAGGAAAATTTCAAATTCTGATTTTATTAGGGACCAGTTCAGTTCTGAAATGGATTTGTGGGGCCTGTATGTTAGTTACCCTTATGAATCCCCCCAGCTGTAAAAACTGCAATCCTCAAAGTATTTAAAGTAGCATTTCAATATTTTATTAACCCTTTAGGTGTTTTGCAAAAAGGTAACCAAGTTGGAGGGGAAATTAAAAGTGTAAATTTTTTTGGCAGATATTTCATTTTAATTCATTTTTTTTCCTCTTACACAGCAAATACTTACTAAGAAATGGAATGCAATATTTATTCTCCTTATTCCAATGTTTCTAGAAATCCCCCATATGTGGCTGCAGTGCGTCACTTGACTCAACCACAGGCTGCAGACATGAGAGAGGTCTGGATAATTTTTTGGGTCTTTTTTTTTCAGTTTTTTTTTTAGCCATTATATATGTCATGTCATAGAGGCCTTTCAGTGCTAAAAAATTTGTGTAAGATAAGTTGACGTTTCCATCTGTACCATTCTGGGGGACATGTGACACCCTGATCCTTATTTATTTAATTTTTTATGAGGTGGTGAAAATAAAAAAAACACAATTTAGCAGCAGTTTTTCATAATTTTTTTGTACGCCATTTACTATACGTTACATATGACATGTTATCTTCATTTATCAGGTCGGTACGATTATAGTGATATCCATTTTATATAGCTTTTGTTATAGTTTATGGAATTTTTTGCATATTGTAAGAGCAGTAATATTTAAATTTTTTTGCCAATCGAGTTTTGTGACAGCAATGGAGTTATGTGAGGGCATAAGCAGACTTTTTTGGTGATAAACCTTTTGGGTACATGAGACATTTTGATGACCTTTTGATGACCTTGACCTTTTTTCTACATCTTTTAAGGGGGCAGAATTAACAAAAGAATGTCATTTTGTTTAGTTTTTGGTTTGGTTAGTAAACTGACAGCTCATTCCAACGATCAGACTCCTGCCTCAGTGCAGGGGCCTGATCGGTCTAACCATAGCAGCCCATAGTTACCCCCCCCCCTCCCCAAGAGTTGTTTGTGGCACCACGAGAGATCCCGGCTGGAGCGTATACCATGTGTATACTCTCCGGCCGTGATCCCATAGACTGAGAGGTAACGTATATGATCATATATGTTGTGTGAACATAGTCTAAAAGAACAAAATACAGAAATATGAAGAAAATAGAAACAGAAAATAAAACCAGATAAGGAAACCTAGAATATGTATCAGCATGCATGTTTAATGTTTAAATACACGAGCAACAAAGAAATAGACACCGGCACAGCCGCTTGAAGGATAAAACAAATCACCGTATCCCTTCGGGCGAGACACTGAAAGGGAGCTAAGTCTCCTACGACCACTGGTTGGTGCTCACTCTCTTACTAGCATAGATACAGCGTCCATAATCCACAATAAGAGAAAATAGAGAGGGCACTCACCCTTTTTCGTGATCTTCTTTATTTATAACGAAATGGTAAAAACTTACAGGACATGTGCAGGGCTTCTGTCAGGACGCCAAGCACCTATGTGATAGGTAACAGCTGGTTCGCGCTTGCGCGCTTCGTCAGACCTCGCCTCTCCTGTCCGTACTGGGTTTAAAAACCTGCCCCCGATGACGTACAGCAGTAGGCGTTACATTCTGGATAAAAACAAACAGACGTAAATCTCTTATTACAAGCATGTGACTTAAATGAACATATTCAGTTCGATCTTATCATTTAATCCTATATCGGCTTGCGCTCTTGTTCTAAGTATAAGCCGGGCTTCTTTTTGCAATAATATTTTATTTGTGTCCTGTCCGGCTTTATTGAACACACGCTCTAAGCCTACGAACTTCAAACACTTGGTGTTCCCTCCATGCATTTCATTTACGTGTTTTATCAGCCTAGTGGCTCCTCTTTCCGTTCTACAGGAATATACGTGTTCATAGAATCTTTTATTTAGACTTCTTATTGTTTTGCCTATGTAGTGAACGCCACATTCGCATATTATGGCGTAGACTACTCCCCTGGTCTTACAACAAATAAAATCTGTGATGTCACAAATGTGACCACCCAGTGTTACGGTTTTTGTGGTAAGGCATTGTTCACACCACTTACAATTCCCGCATTTGTGCATACCTTTCGGGGCAGTATTTTTAAGCCATGACTGATTCTTTTTTTCTCCTTTGAACCTGCTATGTATTAGTATATCTTTTAAATTCTTGCATCTTTTAAAGGTCACTATAGGTTTATCGGGGTAAATTTGTGATAAAACTTCATCTTTTTCTATGAGGTACCAGTTTTTTTGAATGGTTTCACGTATTTTATCCGCTAAGGGGCAGAATTTAAAGGCAAAGGCAAACCTTGATTGTGCTTTAGATGTTTTTTTATATTTTTTATTATTTGTTAGTAGTTCGCTTCTTTGTTTCCTAAAAGCTCTATTTTTAGCTGCCTCTAAATCTCCCCTAGAGTATCCTCTCTGGACTAGACGATAAGTAAGTTCATTTGCTTTTTCTAAATACAGTTCATCAGTTCCGTTTATCCGCCTTAACCGTAAATATTGGCCGTATGGAACGGCCAGTTTTACGTGTGTGGGATGGTAGCTTTCACGATGAAGTAAGGTGTTTGAAGCCGTAGGCTTCCGATAACTTGCTGTTATTAGAGTTTCTTCTTTTATTTGGACTAAGACATCTAGAAATTCGGTTTCTTTATCGTCTATCTTACTAGTGAACGACATATTATAATCGTTGTTATTAAGGTAGCATACAAAGTCAGAAAACTGTTCCTTTGTACCTGTCCAGATTATAAATATGTCGTCCACAAAACGCAGATAACATTTCATAAATCTGGAGTATGGATTTTTCGTACTAAAAATATTCTCACGCTCAAAGCCGGCCAGGAAGAGGTTTGCCAAAGTACATGCGACCGGTGTCCCCATCGCCGTGCCGCTGCATTGCCTATACCATTTGTCACCAAAAACAAAATTGTTATTCTCCAGGACAAATAATAAGCCTTCACATACAAAATCACACAGATCCGGGCTCACTTCTGTTTTCTCGAGGAGCTTCCGGATGGTATCCACTCCTAATTTTTGGGGTATTTTCGTGTATAGGCTTTCGACATCGATGGTGGCTAGGTACGCCCCCTCCTGCCACCCGATGTCGTTTAACGTTGTTAAGAAGTCGTTCGTGTCTTTGATTAATGCTGGTATTTCGTTCAACAAAGGGCGCAAGAGCCAATCCAAATATTGGGAAAGGGGTTCGGTAACTGACCCTATCCCGGAGACTATGGGTCTTCCGGGAGGGGCCATAAGGGTTTTGTGAATTTTTGGAACGAAATACCAGCATGGATCTTTTGGCATGTTTGGAAGAAGTTTTTCTGCTTTTTTTCGGGACAAAATACCTTTTTCTACATATCTGCGTAAAAAAGTTTGAAGTTTATTTTTTACTTTTTGTATCGGATTTTCTTTTAAGATTTCATAGTTATCCCGATTATTTAACTGACGTGTGGCCTCCTGTAAATAATAATGCTTACTCATAATTACAGCGTTACCCCCCTTGTCCGCTTTTTTTATGATGATTTCGTCATTATTCTTTAACCATTTCAAGGCTGTGATTTCTTTTTCAGTAAGATTTTTTGGAGGGTTAGGATATATTAAAGCCCTCATATCCTCGAGGACCTTAAAGCGGAACAAGTCTAGATTGCTACCTGCTTGGACCGGGGGGGGGGTAAAACTGGATTTTACACCACCTGAAAAAAATGGAAAACAATCTCTATTAGTATTCTCTGCGTTGTATCCTGCTAGAGTAAGAAGGTCTTTTAAACACTCTACATCTTCTTTTGTGTTGGCTCCCGCTAAGCTAAAACCCAGTGAATCTGATGTTATAGGAATCTCTCCTTCTAAATCTGGAGTTGGGTTCCCCACTCCCTGCGAAAAAAACCTTTTTAAGTTTAGTTTACGTATGGATTTATGTAAATCAATTTCAAAATTTACTGGGTCAAACGGTTCTGCCACACAATAGTTTAAACCTTTATTAAGCAAATCTATCACTTCTTTACTCAGTTCCCGGTCTGTCAGATTCACCACTGTCGGTGGATCTGTTAGTCCTTTTTCCACGTTACTTGTTTCTTCCTCACTACTGCCACTTTGCTGACTTCTATTCTTTCTTCTGCCTCTCCTTGTTTTTTTCCTCCTCCTAAAGGGATCTGTTGGTTCTCTTGATTTTGTAAATTTTCTTGTTCAACTTGTCTTTTATCTTGGCTTATTTCTCTTGTTCGACCCGGTGTTGTGTTTTTCCTTATGTGTTTATTGTCTTTAGGGCTTTCGTCTGTAGAGGACGATTCTGACTCTGTGGTCCAGAAATCTGTTGTCTTTTTTCTTTTTTGAGGAATAGTTGTCTTATCATTTCCTTGTGGTTGTTTACCTTTGTTATATGTTTTTTTATTTTTGTAAGCACTGCGTCCTTTTACATAATGCGTATTACGCATAAAGGCTCTTCCTGTTTCATAGTCTGTCTTGTCCCTTATAAATTTGTCTTTTTTCTGTTCTTTTATTTCTTTTTGTAGGCTTGATAATTTTATATCCAGTTTTTTTATAAAGATGTTAAACTCTTTTTCTGTGGATCTCGTGCGTAATTCCATCCTGGCTTTACATAGTTCCTCTGTGGTGTGCTCATACTCTTTTTCATTTTGGCGCAGAACTAAAGTGAGCAGGTTCATGGCGTGTCTCTGATGGAGTTCATCCCATTCCCGGGTAAAGTCCACGTCATTAGTGAACTGAGACACTTCCTTGTAGGAGCGGAGACCTCTAGGGGCCCGTTCACATTGTGCGTATGATCTAAGTGAGGTTACAGTCCAAAATGTTCTCAGTTCCTTTTCCGCTAATTGCTGGATTTTAAATTCTAATTTCTTACGGCTCATAACTTTAATGGCCTCTTTTTCGTCACAGCTTGTAAAATAGGTGCTGGCGTCCGCCCGTCCTGCATTTACCGTGTTAGTGTCAAAGTTGCCCGAACAATCCATATCATCTTCATTATGATCTTCTGGGATATTTGGTGCACCTCCTTCGGCGATAATTATGACTTGTAGGGTGCTCAGGTGTAATGCAAGAAAAGCTGCTAAGTCAATTCACGAGCAACAAAGAAATAGACACCGGCACAGCCGCTTGAAGGATAAAACAAATCACCGTATCCCTTCGGGCGAGACACTGAAAGGGAGCTAAGTCTCCTACGACCACTGGTTGGTGCTCACTCTCTTACTAGCATAGATACAGCGTCCATAATCCACAATAAGAGAAAATAGAGAGGGCACTCACCCTTTTTCGTGATCTTCTTTATTTATAACGAAATGGTAAAAACTTACAGGACATGTGCAGGGCTTCTGTCAGGACGCCAAGCACCTATGTGATAGGTAACAGCTGGTTCGCGCTTGCGCGCTTCGTCAGACCTCGCCTCTCCTGTCCGTACTGGGTTTAAAAACCTGCCCCCGATGACGTACAGCAGTAGGCGTTACATTCTGGATAAAAACAAACAGACGTAAATCTCTTATTACAAGCATGTGACTTAAATGAACATATTCAGTTCGATCTTATCATTTAATCCTATATCGGCTTGCGCTCTTGTTCTAAGTATAAGCCGGGCTTCTTTTTGCAATAATATTTTATTTGTGTCCTGTCCGGCTTTATTGAACAGCCTATACACGAAAATACCCCAAAAATTAGGAGTGGATACCATCCGGAAGCTCCTCGAGAAAACAGAAGTGAGCCCGGATCTGTGTGATTTTGTATGTGAAGGCTTATTATTTGTCCTGGAGAATAACAATTTTGTTTTTGGTGACAAATGGTATAGGCAATGCAGCGGCACGGCGATGGGGACACCGGTCGCATGTACTTTGGCAAACCTCTTCCTGGCCGGCTTTGAGCGTGAGAATATTTTTAGTACGAAAAATCCATACTCCAGATTTATGAAATGTTATCTGCGTTTTGTGGACGACATATTTATAATCTGGACAGGTACAAAGGAACAGTTTTCTGACTTTGTATGCTACCTTAATAACAACGATTATAATATGTCGTTCACTAGTAAGATAGACGATAAAGAAACCGAATTTCTAGATGTCTTAGTCCAAATAAAAGAAGAAACTCTAATAACAGCAAGTTATCGGAAGCCTACGGCTTCAAACACCTTACTTCATCGTGAAAGCTACCATCCCACACACGTAAAACTGGCCGTTCCATACGGCCAATATTTACGGTTAAGGCGGATAAACGGAACTGATGAACTGTATTTAGAAAAAGCAAATGAACTTACTTATCGTCTAGTCCAGAGAGGATACTCTAGGGGAGATTTAGAGGCAGCTAAAAATAGAGCTTTTAGGAAACAAAGAAGCGAACTACTAACAAATAATAAAAAATATAAAAAAACATCTAAAGCACAATCAAGGTTTGCCTTTGCCTTTAAATTCTGCCCCTTAGCGGATAAAATACGTGAAACCATTCAAAAAAACTGGTACCTCATAGAAAAAGATGAAGTTTTATCACAAATTTACCCCGATAAACCTATAGTGACCTTTAAAAGATGCAAGAATTTAAAAGATATACTAATACATAGCAGGTTCAAAGGAGAAAAAAAGAATCAGTCATGGCTTAAAAATACTGCCCCGAAAGGTATGCACAAATGCGGGAATTGTAAGTGGTGTGAACAATGCCTTACCACAAAAACCGTAACACTGGGTGGTCACATTTGTGACATCACAGATTTTATTTGTTGTAAGACCAGGGGAGTAGTCTACGCCATAATATGCGAATGTGGCGTTCACTACATAGGCAAAACAATAAGAAGTCTAAATAAAAGATTCTATGAACACGTATATTCCTGTAGAACGGAAAGAGGAGCCACTAGGCTGATAAAACACGTAAATGAAATGCATGGAGGGAACACCAAGTGTTTGAAGTTCGTAGGCTTAGAGCGTGTGTTCAATAAAGCCGGACAGGACACAAATAAAATATTATTGCAAAAAGAAGCCCGGCTTATACTTAGAACAAGAGCGCAAGCCGATATAGGATTAAATGATAAGATCGAACTGAATATGTTCATTTAAGTCACATGCTTGTAATAAGAGATTTACGTCTGTTTGTTTTTATCCAGAATGTAACGCCTACTGCTGTACGTCATCGGGGGCAGGTTTTTAAACCCAGTACGGACAGGAGAGGCGAGGTCTGACGAAGCGCGCAAGCGCGAACCAGCTGTTACCTATCACATAGGTGCTTGGCGTCCTGACAGAAGCCCTGCACATGTCCTGTAAGTTTTTACCATTTCGTTATAAATAAAGAAGATCACGAAAAAGGGTGAGTGCCCTCTCTATTTTCTCTTATTGTGGATTAATGTTTAAATAGTATACTCGGCAAACAAGTCTTTTGTACTGTACCACATGACACTGACCAACTAAGCTACATTGTAGTCAATCAGTTATCTTGCCCTTTTCCTTAACCTTACAGTTCTATAAAAATACATAAAATAGACAATATCCTTGAACACTCTGATTCATCTATATGTTGTGGTCTCTGACCTGTTCAATATCCTATCAATACTCTACACAATAAAGGCTCATTTGTAGCTTGCCTTAGGTGCACAAGAAACTGGGCAGCATTTTTATTTCTGACAAAAGCCCTGGAGATTTTTCTTTTTTTTTTCAGTTCAATTTTTAACAAATGCAGTTAGTCAAAATAATAAAGTTCCAAAAAGAGATCCAACCATTTGGGTAAACAGAAATAATTAATAGTAATTTGTGCTAATGATTGATTATGCTAATTTCTATTTTCTGTTAATTAGAATTGTAGCACTTGCTCATTTGTTTTCACTTGTTGAAAGACGTTGTTCCTATTTATTCAAATAAAAGGTTATCTGAATTAGGAAGGAAATTTGAGTACATCATCATCATTATTGTAATAATAATAATAATAATAATAATAATAATGATCATTGCAATCATTTCAGGTCTACTTCAAGCTCTATTACAAATGTTCAATGAATGGAGTAACTATTTTTAGCAAGTTCTCATTATAACCTAATTTTAAAAATTATTAGGAAAATGTGCTTTTAACAGTTGTTATATTAATAAAGTAGTACCTCGGTTCTCAAATTGCTCAGAACTCAAACAGTATTTTCAAGGTCAAGTTTGGTTCTCAAACTCTTACTTGGTGCTCAAACACTTTTCGACCACCCAGTCTTGAAGTACAGTAATAATGTGGTATTCAAACAAAAATTTACCTGGAATTAATGTTCGGAATTCAAACTTTGCTCAGAATTTGAACGTTTTTGCGAGTGCAGATTGTGTGTTCTACCTGGTAAGTTTAGCGCTGGAGAGGTTTCACATACAGTAAAGCACTGTATACGACTGCTGGAGTGAATATACAGTACAGTAGTAGTACAGTCAGTGCACCACCATCTCCCATCCTGTACAGTACTGTATAAGACAGCTGGAGTGTATATACAGAACAGTAGTAGTACAGTCAGCACACCACCATCTCCCATCTTGTACAGTACTGTATAAGACAGCTGGAGTGTATATACAGTACAGTATTAGTACAGTCAGAGCACCACCATCTCGTATCCTGTACAGTACTGTATAAGACTGCTGGAGTGCATATACAGTACAGTAGTAGTACAGTCAGTGCACCACCATCTCCCATACAGTACAGTACTGTATAAGACTGCTGGAGTGCATATACAGTACAGTAGTAGTACAGTCAGTGCACCACCATCTCGTATCCTGTACAGTACTGTATAAGACTGCTGGATTGCATATACAGTACAGTAGTAGTACAGTCAGTACACCATTATCTCCCATATGTTACAGTACTGTATAAGACTGCTGGAGTGCATATACAGTACAGTAGTAGTACAGTCAGTGTACAACCATCTCCCATCCTGTACAGCACTGTATAAGACTGCTGGAGTGTATATACAGTACAGTAGTAGTACAGTCAGTGCACCACCATCTGTTACAGTACTGGGATGGGGGAGACTCTATACAGTAAATGATTGGTGAGGAGTTAGTTACTACTGTACTATAATTGCTGGTTTTGTTGAATGTTTCTTGTGTATAATGTACTGTACTGTATAGTGCTGTTCTTTAATGTACTGTAGTGATTAAACTGGACATCAATGTAATATATGGGTACTGTGAGTAATTATTGGTCGGTGCTGAAACCAATTAAACACATTTACATTATTTCCTATAGGAAAACACTGCTCGGTTCTCAAACTGCCCTCCTGAACCAGTTAAGTTTGAGAACTGATGTACCACTGTACCTCCAAAAAATACAGGTGTGTTGACATAAGAGATGCAGACACAGTTGGACAGCTGTGCTTTTCCTAGTGCAAAAAAAGTGGTCATTTATAATATTACCAAGTGCCAAGAAGGTGGAGCTAAGCTGGCCTGGCCCTGCTCCACCCTTACTCTCACCTCCCAAACCCTCTTTGATTGCAATAGAGAGCTCTGTTTGTCTATCAAAGAGGGTATGGGAGGTGTGGGAAAGCAGTGCCAGGTTGTAGGCTTTGAGCAATTCAGCTCTGCCTTCTTAACAATTAGCTGAGAAATAGAAAGCTGATTTTATTAGGTTAGTGACCACCATCAGCCTAGAAAGGCACAGTTTAGTTTTATACCTTAAAGCATAACTGTCATTTAAATGTCATAAATCAATAAATATGAATACTACAAGCAATTTCTAGAAACTCTGTAATATGTTTTATTAAGCTCCCTCCTGACCTCAGAAGAAGCAAGGTTTCTGTGTCCATTATGCTCTATGAAGAGGGAAGGGGTCGAAGGGGGTGAGTTAGCAGGGAGAGGAGAAAAGGCAGAACTGCAAAACACTACATCTTTCAATCTTTTCTCACCAAGCTCCCAGATAAACACTGACTTTTCTGACCTCTGAATCCAGAGTTATATTTGCCCAGAGAGTCTCCAAACTGTACAGCTTCTTGTCTCCTCTTCCTTCTCACTTTTTGTACAGTCATGTTTTGCTCCATTTCATTTAACCCTTTTCTCCTTTTATCCTACATACAATAGTATAGAAGATATGTGAGAAGAGAGTGACATTTGACATTAGCTTCTCATTATAATGTGTTTGTTACAATGTTCTAAATTTAACGATAGCTATGCTCGCATAAGACCCTAAACAATAGAACATTTTAAGTACTATTATGTTATTTTTGTTACATTAATTTGCAAAACTATTTGCAAAGTTTTTTTTAGATATCTTTGAGCAGTAAGAGGAACGTTTGCAAAAAAACATGCATATGTAGGTGTTGGGTCTCATATAATAGCTTCAGCTGGATAAAGAAGCAACTCTGTGATCCTGTTCAGTACGAACTAATTGTATGTACTGCCTTCTTATGCGCACAGAAAGTATTACTAATTTTTGTTAAACTTACTGAAAGTTGCTTTGAAGTTTGAAGTTTGCATCCACCGCAAAACTTGCAGAAAGTCATTTAGGGATACATTTTTGACTTCATGGAATTAAAAATCCTGACAAGTGACACATCAGATAGAAATGCCTAGCTCTCATATAAAAAGCCAATTATATAGTCTTGGGTTTTAAAGGAAATATGAAAATGTTCATACTAGCTGGGTAGAGTAATTGTTATCTGCCATGAATTATTATCTTTCAATGTGTTTGTGGATTATTAGAAAATAATATGTTTGTGTTATTTAAAATGGGAACAGCTTTACCAATTTAATAATTGTCTGAATACAGACATTTTAGGACTCGGCATTGCTGACAAGTTGGTGGATTTGAACAAATGGTACAAAGGATTACATCGTCACATACCCTGCTAATGTTCTCCTTTTGCTGTATTAATATCATGGTTGTGTGTGCTGCTAAAGTTTCTGCCGGTAAATAATTTACTGTCTTTTTACAAGAGAAATCACTTTTTTATTGCACAAACAAGTTATTATATTATGGTGAGACCTAAGTATTTGTCTAGTCTATGTTGACTGTAAAAAAAAAAAAAAAAAACCTCTCCCCCCAGGCCTGCATCCAACTTCCTCAGCCACCAACAATCAAATGCAGAGAGTTAATGTTATTGATCTCTAATGAATACGTAATTCATGTTATTGGTGTATGATACATTTTTGGTGGGTGCTTAGTTATATGTGGTATATACTTTCATATTATAATATAGTGAATTTTGTTATTCTAGACAAGAGTAATCTGGCTGTCGTTTAACACCTTACCCCTTGAGATAAAGTCAACCAACACCCTATTCTGTACAGGGACCTTGAACCATCTGTCTACAGATGGCTGACTCTTCCTTTTTAAAGAGACTGTGATTTGACTTGTACGGAGCTTTTATCCTTCTAGAGTAACATTTAGGGGTTTAATGATTAAAGTGTTACTAAAAACGTTTGACGTCATAGAGACATGTCAAAAGTTTTGATTGATCCAGGTCGAAATGTTCAGACCTGTACCAATCAGGAGGATGAGTGGGGAGAAAAAGAGGATTTGAAAAAAAAAGTTGGACTTATAATGGAGCTCTTTGGAGCCTGACTCTTCCTGCTCATTCTCCTGATCGATACGGGTCTGAACACTTTGGACCCAGACCAATCAAAACTTTTGATATGTTTCTTTTTTGTAACGACAGTGACACTTTAAAGGAAATGTGTAATCAGAAAATGAGCAAAATATACTCGACCCTCCAGTTGCTGCCGGGGGTTACAAATACAATATGCTCCCAATCCCTCAGGCTAGACGCCTGGAGACAAATGCCCCCTTTAATGGGACCCGACTAAAATATATCTTTTAATCTTATATACGAATAAAAACTGTGTATAAACTGGTAGAAAAAAAATATTAAAAAAAAAACAGTCGAGCTGCTACCAAATAAACCATTTGCTGTAGAAGCAAACCAGGTTTATGTCACAAAATATGGTGGAGCAGTGTGCTGTTGCTATTAAAAATCTGCCAATAGCCCCTTTAACATGTTTCACTGCGTCTGCAGCCCCCTCGGGAATAATTGCTATCAAGCCTCCTATGTGTCCTCCTCCTTATATGAGGCCTGATCTAATCAGGAGGTCCTCAGTGCCGCTCCAAACAAATGGTCACCTGTCCAATAGGATGTAAAAAAAAAAGCACTTAAATAGCAATAAAAGTGGCTTTAATTGGCTCCTATCTTAGTATAGACATATGATTCCACCAATATCCACCCATTTCAACCATGTGGGAGGTTCCACATAGCACATTATATCCAAACACATTGCACCTGCATGCTGTAGCTGACATAATTACACAGCGCTACCCTCTTCCTGTGTTGCACATTGATGATGCACTGCTCATATGATTAATCATGTGACTCAGCAAGTTAGATCATGTGATCCTTAGTACCACATCATCTCTTAGCACAAACTCTTCCTCTGCTGTACATTGATGATGCGCTGCTAATGTGACTAGTCACATGATGTGACTAGGGAGCTCTGACCACGTGACAACTAATACTGAAAATCTTATAAAACAATTACCTATAATAAAATCATCCAAAGCCGCAGTCTAACATCAATTACTCTGTGTAGGTATATCAGCTAGGGCAAGTAATTAAATAAAGGGTAGCTGGAATGTAAGCTGATGTAAGCAGAATGTCATAACATTCTGATATACAGTTTTTGCGATACCGTTTTGCTTGCTGATATTCTGCTTGATTGCTGATGTAATGCTAAAAAGTAACAAAACAGTATGTATCTGGTATGTAATAGTATCTGGTATATAATAGTATCAAATAGGTATCAAAGGGTAAAATACAAAAATAGATATCATTAGATGGAATATCATGAAAAGAGGCTAAAACAACTAAAGGTGAATTAATTGGACATCACATATCCCCATTTGCTCCAATCCTTTGGATCTATGTAGGTCATGTTATAACAGGTACAGAGTAAGTTAGATAATGCGGGGGCGGGGGGGATATCTGGGCGAAGGAGTAGGACGGTAAGTATGAAGAGTGTAAAAATTATGAAGAGAAAATAGACCAGAGGTGTAATTACATCTGCTATTTACCTTACAAGACATAGCTGTAATAATTAACAAAAATAATAATCAAAACCTAGAGAAAGGAAGAAAAAGAGAAGCCTTCATTTAGATCCAGTGGTGATTGTGATTTTAACCAATAGATACAACGGGCCTCTTCTCTTAAGAGCAGTGTGTCTATAATTCCTTTTCTTGGGCCCGTTTTTAGGTGGCATACACCCCAAAATTTAATGTCCTCCAAGAGTCCAGTATGTACACTTCTCATCTGGCGGGAAAGGGGAGTATCAACCTCTCTTCGTATTGTGCAAATTTTTTTTTTTTTTTACAACTTTACATTTTTCTTGCAGTTTTCAATCTCAACACTAGGTCTAAAACGAAGCTGTGACATCCTGTTCTGTCTGTGAGGAAAAGGAGGTTGCTGTAAAGTTATCTGTACAGAAAACAGATACAGATTACAAATAAAAAGAATTAGTAAGGCTTCGTTCACACGTAACGGATCCGCAGCAGGTTTCTTACTGCGAATTTGCAGCGAGAGCCGCTGCGGATACAGTCCCATTTATTCCTATAGAGCACATACTCATAGCGGGATTGACATCCCGCTGTGAGTATGTGCGTTAACCTGCTCAGCGATGTGGCTACATGTGAGGCACCCGGCTCCGGTCCCACTCAGCCAATCAGTGCTGCCATGCCCTGGTTGGCTGAGCGGGACCGGAGCCGGGAGCCTGACATGCAACCGTGTCGCTGAGCAGGTAATGTATGCTCTCGGCAGCGGGCTGCGGGTGTCGAGGGGTTAATGCACATACTCACAGCAGGATGTCAATCCTGCTGCAAATATGTGCTTTATAGGAATGAATGGGACTGGATCCGCAGCGGATCCGGTAGGTGTGAAGGCACCCTAAAAGAAAATCTAGGTAAATATTTTCTTTGAGTACATTTTATTTTAAATGTATATGTTAAAAATATTGAGCATCAATATCAAAATGTATAATTGCCACACATGGCATTTTTGTAAGGCATCAAAAAAAGAACAATTGCTTTATGTTTTCTGAGTTATTCTTATCATCTTTTAATATTAATTCATTTATATAGCACCATCTTATTGTGCAGCACTTGTCATCACTTAAATCAGCCCTAGGTGAACCCGGGACCCCAGTGCTGCAGGGGGTCAGTATCCTCTGAGCCAACATGTTGCTTCTTACCAAACATTCTGCTTTATGTTGTTTCTGCTGCATACAGGGCCACTTCTGCCATGAGGCAAAGTGAGCACTTTGCCTCAGGCGGCAGATTCTCGGGTCCCTAAGGAGCGGCAAGTCAGTCTGACAGTACAGACCAGCTCACAGAATGTTGTGTGAGGTGCTCTTAGTCTTGGTGTGTGCAGCAGGCGGCAGCCTCCCTATCTACAGTATCTGTCTTCCTGTCAGACCTCTCCAGTGCTTAGAATTATCTGGTTCAGGACCTGTGTGCGTTCTGTGCAGCTTCATAATCACACACAGGTCCTCAACCTTATCTGCGTTTGGAAGCTGGTGCTGTGTTTGCTGTGACCTGTCAGGACCTTCCTAACAATGCAGACTGCTGGTGTCCCCCTCCCCCCTACCTGACCACCACGCTGCTGTCCTTCTCCTCCTCCTGTCGGCTGGTGTCTGAGGCTGTGGTCTGGTGAGTGCTAATGACAGGGTCAGGGAGTGATGGGGTTAGGGTGGTCACTGGACCATGTAACAGAGAAGATTCCCCCTGATTTTCTGGACCCAGGTTACCCCCTGCAGCCCCATAAGCCATTTGTTTAGTGTATGTTCCCTCTTCACACTGTGTCATATCCCTGGGGAGGTCAGATTGTGGTCAGTTACCAGGTAATGGAGCCATGAGTTCTTGTGGGACGCTGCTAGTTACACTGCTACCAGGGCCGGTTTTAGACTAGATGTGGCCCTGGGCGAAGTTAAAGGTGGGGCCCCAAATGCTGAAATATTTTAGCAACAATTTAAGGTCCCCATACATGTTACTCTTTTGTTGGTGGTACCTGTTGCTCCTGGTGGGTTCGGCCATCAGTGTAAGGTGTATGGGGCTCTCTGGACAGTCCTCTGACAGATGATATCAGTGGACATAGGGGGTCGAGCTTGATGGAAAATCAACGCCCAACCTCTTTGTTCTCAGAGAGATAAGCCGGCATCAGATCTGTATGGCTATGGCTTTCCCCTCTCATAGAGAACACAGGAACACTCAGATGTGCCAAATTTCTGTGTATGGGGAGGACGGGACCGGATGGGACAGATAATTGTCAGCTGAAGGATTGTTCAGCCAGCAGTTATTGGAAGTGTACGGCCACTTTTAAGGCC
>NC_091460.1:50198259-50280759 GCF_027789765.1 Dendropsophus ebraccatus | reverse complement strand
AGGGTTAATCCTAACTCTCACCTATCTAAATTACTGTCATGTCACTGCAACATGTCATAACTCTGTAAAAACTATAGGTATCCTTTAAAAAGAAAATATACACAAGGCCCATGTGATAAGGCATTACATGTTTCCAATGATGTCCATGTAAAAAGATCAGTAAGTTATATAATGAAAGAATGTGGAAACCACTAAGTCTGCATACATTGGTTATATCTCAGGATGAGCAGTGATTATTGCTTAGAACTGGAGGACAACATACCATGGAACTGGGATATGATTGGAGGCGTATCTTCATCCAGGTCATCCACCCCACCAGCGATTGGGTAAGGAGGAATGGAGACCCTGGGCATAACCACCCAGCTGTGTTCAGAATAAAGTGTAGATGTCAGGTTTGGCAAACCCGAATTGTGGACGATCTGGAAACCACACATCTTCTCGATCTGTTGCCAACGATAGAGCCGCTCCCGCAGACATGTGGTTAATTCAGAAAGTGCTTTCCTGTGGGATAGAGATCAAAGACAAATACTGAAGTAACATATGACACCATATAGTACATATAAGTATACAGATGCATTGTGGCACATCTAGCACGCCTCATCTGGGTACCACCACATGTTATGTGTGGTCCTGCAGGGGATCTCTTATATCAGTGGGCTGCTGCTCCATCCCTTGGCCAATGGTATTCACCTTCTGCTTATATTTTTCAGTCCCATAAAGCAAATAGTTGCTGTTCCCATGACAATTAATGCATTTAAAGACAATGTCATGTGTTCTAACAAATGGAAGCAATAATGCTCTTTCAGGTCTGTTGTATGACAGATACCATGCTTGACTTTATAATGGGGGTCAATCATGGCGTGTCAGTCTAACAAGGAAAATAGCGCTGCATATTTTTTCAGTCACAAATGATGAAATCTGAAATGGAGCAGAGCCTAAAGGCTATGGACAGCTTTAACAAGATAAACATGATTTTTTTTTTTTTTACATCCGCCAGTGGATACTATGGCCCAGATTTATCAAAGGGTGAAAAAATGGACCCTGGTGTAAACTGCCCACAGCAACCAATCACAGCTCAGTATTCAGCTCTGGTAGAATGAAAGCTGACCTGTGACTGGTGGCTGCGGACAGTTAACAACAGGGTCTATTTTATACCCTTTGATAAATCTGGGCCTAAGTGTTCGAAAAGTTGCACTAAATTTCATTGCCACACGCTCTTTTCTTAATTTACTTTGAGACTTAATTTAATTTACAAGTCACCCGACCCTCCTCCTCTGTACTTTCTATCTTGGGCTGTTTCCTATCTCTACAAAGCCCTTGCGGTCCTGACTATTGGTGCTCTTTTCTATATATAAAACCCTGTTATGATTTGAAATAAGACAGAAAAAAATCGTAACAGATTTACGCAGAACAGGCATAGTCATTCCTCCTGCTAATTCCACAAGAAAAAGCCAAGGATTAGTCACATACAGATCCAATGACACATCGGCAGCACATCCACATCAGTCTCAATGGCTCAGATTTCTCCTGCAGATATAATAACTAGGCATAGGGTTGGCCACTGCCAAATCTGGGATGTGTGAGCATACCCTAACACTGCCACTCAGAGAATGGAGGGGTACAGCAGAGACAGCAGATGACCGACATCAGCCCTGATAGATCCTGCTGCACACTGAACCTCATTGCTGCAGCAGCACAGACAGCTATGTACAGGAGTTATATGTGCAGCAGCAAAACGGTAGGAAACGTTCAATAAACACTACGCATTTAACCCCTAGACGACCCTGGACGTACAGTTACGCCATGGAAGTCTGTCACCAGACACCCAGGACGTACAGTTACGCCCAGGGTCGTCTGGTGACAGACTTCCATGGCGTAACTGTACGTCCAGGGTGTTTCTTCTGCTATGAAGCGCACTCATGCTATGAAGCGCGGCACCTCACCACTAATGACAGGCTGCAGCGATCGCGCTGCAGTGTGTCATTAACTCCTTAAAGTATAAGTGACAGGGGGAGTCCCCTGTCACTTACTGATCGTGACTGCGGGGGTCCCTATCACTGTATCGGACCGCCGGAGGTCTCTCACCTTCCTCCTTGCGGTCCGATCGGCGCTCTGGTCACTGGGCCTGCACAGGCAGGCTCAACGAGCAGATCGCCTATCACACTGATCAATGCTATGCCTATGGCATAGCAGTGATCAGTGTGAATAATCACACTAATGTATGTAAAAGTCCCCCAAAGGGACTTCAAATGTGTAAAAAAAAAAAAATTGTTAAAAACACCAAGACACTATCCTAAAGCCCCTCCCCCTATAAAAGTTTAAATCACCCCCCTTTCCCATTATATAAATAAAACATAAAAAAATAAACATATAATATACCGTAGTGTGCTTAATTGTTCGATCTATTAAAATATAACAAGCGTCATTGCGAAGGGTGAACGGCGTACAGGAAAAGAGGGGAAAAGTGCGCGGATTACTGATTTGATGTTACATTATATATATATAAAAAAAAAAAAAAATCATAAAAAGTGATCAAAACGTCCAATCTTCACAAATATGGTATTAATAAAAACTAGAGATCATGGCGGAAAAAATGACTCCACATACAGCCCCGAAGGTGAAAAAATAAAACAGTTATAAGCGTCACAATAGGCCCATTTTGCCATAATTGCCAAAAAAAGGATTTCATTAAAAAAAATAATAATATATAACACTAGACAGACAATCTGTGTAAACCTACATATGGTTGTGTTCGGGCTGAACTATAGAATAGTGATATCACATTGCTTTTACCATATAGTGCATTACGTAGACACAGGAACCCCCCAAAGGTTACCACATTGCATTCTTTCTTACAATTTCACCTATTTATATCTTCATAAATAATAATTTTGAAATTCCATCATACATGTTATGGTAAAATAAAAGACCCCATTACAAAGTACAACTATTCCTGTAAAAAAAAAAAAAAGAACTTAGATGGACTTGTAGATAGAAAACTGAAAGTGCTAGAGCTCTTAGAAGGGGAGGAGGGAAAAATAAACACACTAAGATCAAAATTTGCGCGGTCCACTGGGTCATTTTGGGCCTGGTCCTCAAAGGGTTAAGAAGGAAATGAATATATATATATATATATTTCCATGTTCTTTCACCTCATGATCAAGCCACAGTGCTAAAGCTTTTGTACCAAGTGTCAGGGTGACTGAACTTACTTTGCTTCAAGAATTTTATGGTCCACCTCATCCAGCGATGAGCTGTGTGCAACATGTAATGTTCCAAAGACTGTGCTCCTTTTCTTCTTTATTTTCTCTGCCTAAAATAAAAGTAAAATGACAGATCTTGGATATAGTAAAAACCAAAAAACATTATTCCCAATTCCAGGGTTTCACAAAACTATACTGAAAACCAGGTTAAAAAAAAATTGACATAACTGATTGCTGTTAAAGCCTGCCATCAGAGCTTCAGTCCCAGCTGGTTCCCGGGAATAGAACGGCGCCACACGCGGGTGCTGGCACAAAAAAAAAAAAAAAAAAGGACCGCAGCACCAGCTTCCCCGTGCCGGCGCCATTCTATCCATGTGAAGAACTTAAAGCGAATGTACTGCTGGTACATTCACTTTAAATCAATCGACACCAAAGCAATTGTGCAATGTAATGCAACAATGCCCATATATTTAAGCACACTGATGTCTTACCACAGCAGTGACCTGTTTAGGGGACCATGTGTACATATGTACTTCCGACTTAACGGTTTTCTCAAATTGCAAGAATCCCATAAATATCTGAGCATGATTTCAGTCGCATTACCTCCTCCTTAGCTATTGTGAGCTGCAGTTCAGCATTCTGTTTCTTGATGTTGTAGTACTGCACTTCCACCTCATGTGTTAGCTGCAGCCATTTCTGGAGCGTATCAGGGACAGACCAGTTACTCCTCAGTTCAAACTCCTTTTCTGCTTTTTTCAGTGCCATGCGGACCTGCAAATAATCAAGAATATATCTACATTTTAATACAGAAACCTTGGACACCTTAGAAAACCTTGTTATAGTATTGCCCTTTACTTAATTTTGAAAAAATCCCTCCAGACTCCCCTGTATGTGCTCTCCCGTCCTGGTGTGTAACTTAGTCCCCCTCCCTGCTGCTGTCTGCAACAGTGAGAACTTAAAAAGGCCATGTCAAGGACTGATCTTAGCAGCTAAATGGTAGGAATTTTTAATAAAATACTATTTAGAAAGTTGCTTAATTTTGCATTAAAGAAACACACAAAAAAAATCTGTTTATAGCCTTTAATGGAAATATAGTGGATTACTTTATCATGCGGCCTTTCCAGCATGCATCAACAATAATGTCTTTTTCACTATGCGCAAGTCAGCTTAACATTTGAAAACTACCCTTTAAAGCATAAATTTAGCTAAAATAAGCTCCTGGTATGTTAGAGGACATTAACAGGACATTCAACACTTTAGGAAAGAAAAAACAAATCTCAGATTTCCATTACTAGACATTTCCCAATATTGTAAATAGAGTTACACTAATATCAATGGGCTATGTTAATATCACAAGTAAGAATTCCAACAGCGTCTATATTAGGGTTGGGATGGTAAGGTCCCATCAATGTTCCCTACTGAAAGGCCAGGAAATTATTTTTTGTTGGAATATCCTTTTCATGTAAAGCCTCAGTGTAGATTAATTTAGGATTAGCAATATTTTACTGTAAACTTGAAGTTATAAGTCTGAATTCTTTATACAGAAGCAAAAGAGCACACCGCCCAGCTGTAATGGTACACTGGAGAGAAAACTATGAAACCAATGCATTTAGGATCTTGCAGCCCCTCCTCATGGCCCATAAGGAATGACAGTAAGGTCTGAAATGGGTCAGTAGTGAATATAATATAGGAAATAAACTGAGCTGGAGATTATCATCATGACTTTTCAGTGTGTGTGAGATGATGTACCTGAACCAGTTCCTCTTCTGCATACTTCAGTCTGCTGAGTTCACATTCTGCTCCTTCCCTCAGTTCTCGCAGGCGCTGAGCTTCCCGCTTTGCATCACTGATTTCATCCATTAACTTGCGCTCCAGGTTTTGTTTTTCTACAGCCACAGTCCTGTTTTCTTCTTGAGCTTTGTCTAACCTTCAAGAGAACAAACAAATGTAAAAATTTATATAGCAACAAAACACCTGATTAAAAAATAGAGAATAAGAAAATATCAGACTGACATTTTCAAAGGTTCTCAGTATGAATGCAGAGAATGTAAAAAAAACAAAAAAACCTCCCCTAGCCAGTCCTGCAGTAATGTCTTCTAGAGGCCAACTAGTAAAACACAATACATCAGTAACAGGAAAACACAGATTTCAAGGGACTGTCTTCTAATGACCACCCAGTGCTTATGCCCTATTAGTGTATGTAAAAATTACTGGGGGAAGGGGTTCTGCACAGGAGTCCTCTCTATGGGCCACAGTGGAGAGTTGTCTAATGCAGGAGAGCTGTATGGCAGACGTAGATTCCCTTGGCATTATGTGCTGAGGGGAAAATTACCTAGCTCCTACAGAAAGGTGTCTTATGATAAAGTCAACATGGATGCATCCACTATAGATAAGGGCCAAGCATGATATATTTTCAACACCCAACCCTTTTGTTCTGGAAAAAGTAAACCGGAGCCAGAGGAGTCCTGTGGTGACTTCTTCCTCATCATAGTGAACACATGGATGTTTTCCCCTAGCAGGAGAGATCAGGACTGTACGATTGAACAGTTGGGATAACTTGTCTGGATAACTTGTTTCAGACAACATGAAAGCCTGCTTCACTTTGACTGTCACTCCTTCCTGGGTGCTGGACTGAAGATTTGCATAAAGATGGAATATTTCTTCTTCATGAAAAAAAAGCTGGATCCAGTTTTGGGAAACTTCTCCCAGTTACCCGGGGACTGGATCCAGCTTTTCCCAGCACCCGGGGAGGAGTGGCACAGAGTGGATACCAGTTAAATGGAAGCAGGCTGATAAGCAGATTGCAGAGATAACTAAGCGCTTTGTTATTGCTGTAAATTTGCTCATCTCTAGTTAAAAGACTAAGGGACTAAGGGTCCTATTCCACAGGCCAAAGGGGGCCCGATCAATAATGTAAACGAGCGCCGATCTGCTAGATTGGCGCTCGTTTACTGGGCCTATTCCACGGCCCAATAATCGTTTAGCAAGGGCTGCAGGGACATTGTTACCGATGTCCTTGCAGCCCTTCTTTTAAAACACCATACATTACCTAGCATGTAGCTGGGCTTCTCCTGCCTTGCCACATGCTAGGTAATGTATGGTATTTCTGAAATCGTCGGTCGCCGGCTGTGCACCGCTATACCACGTGGCACGTACCCGATGATTTTAAGTTTGAACCTAAATAAACGATCAGCCGATGACACAATCATCGGCTGATCGTTGTCTCTATTCCACGGAGCGATAATCGACCGAATTAGGCCGATTAATCTGATTATTGCTCCATGGAATAGGCCCCTAAGGAACCCCCCCCCCATACACACACACACACAGCAGCACATTGCCATATTTTGCTATGACAGTAGTAAAGTATAACATAGCAAATTTGCATGTGCGTGCACAGCGTCTGAAGGCTGCTGAACTGAAGATTTGCATAAAGATGGAATATTTCTTCTTCTAACACCATTTCAGTTTCCTACTCTTCGCATGCAAAGCCATAAATGAAAGTCAACAAGTTGTTGTCTTAGTCTCCCAGCGATGACATGGCAGCCATGCTCTTACCTTTCCTGCAGCTCCTGTAGACTCAGCTCAGCTTTCTGTAGCCCTTCCAAATCTTTCATCATCTGTGCTATATGCTCCTTGGAGGTCTTGTTCTGTGTATAGGCAAACCAGCACCCCCCAACACCGATCACTATAGAAATGGTCAGTACAAAATCCTTCACCCAGTTATGAGGGGGACCTAAGAAATAATGGTTTCTGTAAGAGGCACAGCACATAGAAAAGCTCATTGCCCAGTTGCAGTGACTTGATCCCCCATACTCACGCGTTGGTGGTCCGAATAGCACAACATCCAATGCCTTTAGGTGAAGTTTTTGTCTGTGGCTTCGATCCTGGATCTTCAGGTGTGATATCATGAACGCCGGCTCATTCACAGCTATTCTGTTGGCAAAATTGGGGGGGTGGGGGGGGGGGACACATTTTATTAGAGGTGCTTTATATTTACATTAGATTATATAAAGAATACTACAAACATCACTAATACTACAAAGCACTCATGTGTTATGTCTGGCTCACGAGATCAGTACTATTTGCAAAGTATTCTGGTTGACAGCACTTATACCTGGTGATAAATATATAGGGAGTAGGATACAGTCAGTCACAGTCAGCATAAGGTCCAATCTCTCCCTGTAGAAGTGGTCACAGACTAGGCCAGAGCATGTCATAGCATACAGATAGCTGTGGGCTGAAAGGCTCATTCCACCACAGATACATCCCCCACAGCCCCATACACATATATGCATTCTCAAGCTTTCAGTAGGGACTGGTGAGTAAGTGGCTGCTAAACATGTCCCTAGAATAAAAGATCGGCATGATGGAGTCCAACTGCATGATCTGTCTCTCCTTTGACCTTATCCATCTGTCTGAGGAGAGTCGGAAGGCCCCCAAAATATATGACAGATAGGCAATTATTCATGCTTTAATAGGAAGACCTACGTTTGGTTTGAGGACTATTACCCACCCATATAAGCCAAGCACTATTCATGTATTTGTTCATTTCCTCAGCAAACAATGATGCCACTTTACCAAGGTATAATCAATGTGCTTCTTTCCAAAGTCTTACATAAGGACAGGAGCATTGCCAACATTATACATAGACTATCTCTCTGCTTATTTCGTCCGGTCTCTTCACAAGTTTCTTTACTGTTGTTACCTTTTTTTTGTTATTTTCTGTCAACTAGAAGGTGGTGGGTAGAGTAAATAGACTTTTATTCAATCTGTCATAGAGACATGTGAAACGTCGTCCGCTGTAGGGGTCTAAGAGCTCACAGCCCCTGTGGTTGCTAGAAAGAAAAGGGACAGAAGCGTTCGGTTGAGAGCTTAGTCCCTCTGTTTTTGCTCGGCTTTCCTTAGAAAGCTGAGCGCATGGAGAGTGAGCACAATTAGTATTTCTAGGAGACTGTGCAGTGAAAAAAGCAGTCCAAAAACACGAGGGGAAAACAGCTGTAAGTGACGGTTCTGTCCTTTTATCCTAGCGATCAGTGGGTCTCTGACACGTCAGAAGTTCAGTAAAGGTTTAGGTACACTAACCTCAGTGGCTGATGTTCATGGTTATCTACAGGTAGAATAACTATCAGAAAAAAACCTGCAAAGCTAGCTGAAAACTCCAGCAGCATCTACACCCCATGTAGCTGTATCCTAAGGCTATACGCACACGTTGAAAATCTGGAAGCAGCCTTACTGCTACAGGCTATTTAATGACACCATAGCAAAATTTGCAACTTAAGATTTTAAATACAGTGGTACCTTGGTTTAAGAGTAACTTGGTTTAAGAGCTCACAGTTTTTCAAAATTGTGACTTGGTTTAAGAGCATTGCTTTGGTTTAAGAGCTCCCTGTACTGGGTGGGAGAGGGAGTGGGGAAGGGGCATGGTCTGCATAGCGGGGTCTACAGCACTGTACTCTGACCCAGGAAGTCTCCCTGACCTTCCAAATCATAGCAGATCCACTTCAGGCTGGGGCTTACATCAGGGGACAGGACTGTGGAGGTAATCTCTTTATAGCTGTAACCCCTCTCTCCTCAGACAGAGAGTGCTGCTATACTGTGCCAACATATGTGCTGCTCATTCCTTCATGCTCCCTGCAGTCTCTGTCAGCCCTTGTGTTTCCCATCCTCTCCATTACTGTACAGTAACTTATAATATCACATTTTCTGATGTTTCTGAAAGTTTGTTTCAATTGTTTTACATGTTATTCAGAACAATAAATAATTAATTTTGGGGTGTGGAACCAATTGTCTGCATTTCTATGATTTCTTATGGGAAAATTTGCTTTGGTATAACAGTGGATTTGGATTACAAGCACAGTCCCGGAACCAATTATGCTCGTAATCCAATGCACCATTGTACATGTTTGTTTGTTTTTCCTTCTTAGAAAAGCTGCACCAAAAAAATATAAATTTAGTTTTTCGGTCAGGACAACTGTAAAAATATTCTGCTTTACGACTCACAGCCATAGCGTATCGCCCAGCACCTGCCATAACTTATGCAGTCATGATTCACCATCTAGTAGAGGGGCTTCTCAGAAGTGATGGGTTATACAGGAGCAAAGAATGAGGATAAAGATGAGGATCAACCCCCGTATGAATAATAGTCTTGCAATGAGACATTCAGCAAGCAAATATAGAGGTCATCTGGGCACCTACGTATTTTCGGGCATGAAGTGCAAGCCCTTCAGTCGTCCTCTTCTGTCAAGTTGTTAAAAATTCCTGTCAGTGTATCAGCTGGGTGACAATTAATACGGCTGTCATTACAGGGATTGTCACCATGTTCGGAGAGAGACATGAAAGATAAACATGTTTAATTATACAGGAACAGGGGGTCTATTATTCCTGTATTAGACCTGGTCATTACAATTTTGGGAAACTTGGTGGGAGAGTCTAACTACAGTGAACTACAGTCACAATAATACTGCAACATAGTGTGCATTCTCACAATGTTGTTGAGTGTTCCCATAAGGAAATATTGAGGTTGTAACTTTTGAGTAAACTTTTCAAAAGTTGGGTTTGGCAGGTTCACTGAATTTTAAAGTAAGCTTTGGATTCATCTGGAGCAGTCATTCTCTATGGGCGTCTGACTCATCTCTGGTGAGCGCACGCACGGCTTTCGACGGGGATAACTCGGCAAAGGGACGGGGTCTGGAACCAAGACTTTGAGGAAGGGGTAAGTATAAGGTGCTCCACCGGGAGGGTCGGGCGGGCTTCATCTTGGCAGCCGGGGTGGCAGGTCTCCCTTAAACAAAATGCATTGAAATGGCCATACTATTGCAGGTGCTGAGCTGTTTTAGTGCAGTTTACAAAATTCGTATTTTCAATACTTATCTGTCCACGCTCCCCTGATGTCCTCCTTCTCCTCTGAGACAAGAGTGACAGTCTGCTCTGCCAATCACAGGCTGCAGCACTGTCCCGTCTCTGGCAGTGGTTGGCTGAGCAGGTTAGAAGCATTTGCGATTAGCTGGAGACCCGTAGGACAACACGGGAAGTGTTGGTAAGTGAGCATACCCTTTATTTATGCATTAAGTTGGGAAGCTTGCATCTTTACAAATTCATTCCAAAATTTGCAAAGCTCGATAAGGTACCGAACTGAACTTTTTGCAAGGTTCCAAACCAATCTGTTCTTAAGATTCAGTTCACTCATGTCTAGATCACCTTCTTCATGGGCACATTCTTTCTGGGTCTGCCCCCCCCCCCCCCCCCCCCCAAACCACTTGTACCTTCGGATAGCTGCTTCTAATCCAAGATCTGTCCTGCGGTCCGTTCGGCAGGTGATGCAGTTATTGTGCTAAAAAACAACTTTTAAACTGGCAGCCCCGTGCCCTACGGGAGTGGCCTACATTGTCTATGGGCTGGCACACGCTCTCTGTCCCTTCTCCCCGCCCTCCTCCTCATTAGGAATGCTCCAGGCAGATTGCCTACTATTTGTCAGCTGTGAGAGGACGGCACATGGGCTGCATCGTTAACACCTGTGCAATGTTCAGCATGGAGAAAATATTCCAGTGGCATTCCTAATGATGAAGAGGGTGGGGAGGAGGGACGGAGGGGTGGTGCAAAGTTAGAGCACAGATAAGCCACACCCGTAGGGCACAGGGCTGTAAATTTAAAAGTAGTTTTTTAGCACAATAACTGCATCACCTGCCAAAAGGACCCCAGGACAGATCTTGGATTAAAAGCAGCTATCTGAAGGTACAAGTTGTTTGGGGGGTCAGAGTGTGGGTACAGAGTCGCTTTAAGAAATTAAGACTTACCACAAAAGGCCAATACTATTTATTACACGGCTATATTCTAGATTTTCTTATAACAACTTTGTGGTCCTTAAACTCTGCTGCCCTGGAAACTTAAGAGGAGTCAGTTCAGTGGTTTCCCAGGACACCATACGAAATGCTACAGAATGAAGTCGGGGGGCCAACTCCGGCTAAGTAACCCATTACACTAACAAAGGTAATCGTGCCGGAAACACTCAACACTAAAAGCTTATTCTACAAAATAAACTTAAAAGAAAAAACGCTGCGGGGAAGCACGAGCAGCCACCAACAATGTTGCACTACTTCACCTAAAAGACTCCTTACATTTTAATAGGGAATCTGACTGCATAATACATAATCCTGATGGTGGGCGGCAATGACTCTCACAAATCTCAGCAGGAAGTGGCCATAATGCAATGAGCAACTAAAGCCCTAGTTTACCTGATTCAGTGATTCATCCCTTATAAACAATATAGGAACACAACCAAAAATATGGTGCAAGGGTTTCCATACTACATCAGGTGTGAACTGGTTGCGGAACTAGCCAGTGGGGTTCTGGGTGTTGAACCTCTAGCAGGCCTTCAGTGAGTGGTTGCCATGCTGGCTGGTAGATGTAGTTGTGCAATAGCTGGACAGAGCCAGGCTGGAAAGCACTAGACAGTGAGGAAGACTAATCAAAACTAGTATACAGAAAATGTCCATAGAAACCGATCAGACTGCAGCTCTTATACTCCAGATCAATAGAAGAGGGAGCCCACAATGGGCAACTACTCTATTTTCTCCTCAGACACAGGATGTGGCCTCTTACCTCGGTAGCGTTGTTCCTTTGACAGTGTTTTCCCGGAAGGTCTTCTCATACTGTGGGAGCTCCACAAACTCAAACAACCACTGCACAGTCTCCTCTTCTGTCCAGTTATGAACTGCAAGAACACCATCATTGTTAAAACCAAGAACAAAGTAAAATATGGCACAAAAACTACATGACTAAAGTCCTTAAAGTCAAAGTTTAAAGTGTCAATGTCATTATAAAAGAAAAAAAAAAAAACATGTCGAGCACTAGTTCCTTCTAGCTGTTCTTATGTAGTACAATACAGATATTTACTCAGTAAAACATGGGTGTATAACCCACCACCCTGAAGTTAAACTAGCACAAAGAAAAATAAAAAGGACGATAAAGGTCAAATTTACAGCACTGGCTCCTGCACGCTTTGTGACTGGACATAATCTCATATTTCGCTATAAGGGTAGAGGGAACTACTGTCAGCTTCTATATGCATTATACCATGAAAATCTTCCACATTCTATGGTCACAGTAGAGATCGCTCTGAGCATTGCAGTTTATGAAAGGTTTCAAAAATGAACTGGATGTCATCAGTACTTCAAAATTATATAGATATAGTGGCAAAAAAAAAAAAATCTTACTGAAATTCCTGATCAGAAATGTTAATTTTAAAAAATAGCTCAAAGTGAATGTGTTACTGGCATAGGATGCACAGAGTCCTTATTCTCCAACTGGTAGAAACATTCTAAGACAATTTTTTTAAATGGGTACTTGACATGTTGTAAACATATGATAGCAAACTATTTGATCGAAAAGAGTGTAAGAACCTAATTTTAAAACTCTTTAGAACAGGTTGTCTGACAGAGAGAGTCCTGACACTTGCAGGCTGCTGCAGCATTGTTCTATTTTGTCTGTATGTTAGTCATGGTAGCGTGCAAACTGCACAGTGTGAACAGCAGTATTGGAGTGCTGGCCTTTTTTTTTTTTGCATTTTTATGTTGCAGACTTATGTCAAAAGTTTTGATCAGCTAGGGTCTGGGATTGCTAGTTAAAATGAGCCAGAAGTGGTGAGCACTAAAGCCCCTATTCCACGGGACGACAGAGGAGCAAATGAGCTCTGTAAGCGCACGTTTGCTCCTCGATCCCCACTCGCCGCTATTCCACGCGGTAGCGAGCAAATGAGTCTGGGGGGGCTGCCCGGGTGATTGCTGGATAGTCCGGGCGGCCCATAGCATACAGCTGCGGTCTGCTGCCGCTGCTCCTATTCCACAGCAACGCAACGATCAGCCGACATGAACGATGTCGGCTGATCGTTGCCTTCTATTCCACGGGGTGATTATCGGCCGTAACGGTCGATATCGGCCGATAATCGTTCTGTGGAATAGGGCCATAAGCATGCTCTCCCAATTCTGCACCATGTGACTGAGGTGGACTCCGGAAGTCTATAGTTGCATGCACAGTGGTTGGGATCTGAACACTCAAACCCTAACTGATCAAAACTTTTGACACTTCAAGTGTTTTTGTTTTTCTTTTTTAAGTGATAGATACTCAAACCTAAGAACCCCATTCTACTATTTACATAATGAATAAGATATAAAAAGTTGGCAAAATGATATAAAAAATAAAAAGTCCAGTCTGCCGACCCATTGGACTCCCAAGCCTAACGTAAGCATGGATATCAATTAAGACAATAAAAAAACTGCTGCAGCAAACTGCAAGTGTAAGGACTTATAGTCAAAGAGAAAGACCAGTAGCTAAGTATAGGGTCGGACTCTTTGTGGGGTCACATGGTTGGTACATTGTATTTGATCAAATAGTTTCCTAAGAGCTAATTTTATTTAAAAATAAATAATCTACAACACATTTTTGTCATGTGAACGCTGGGGGAGTATATACGATGAGTCCTGACACTTGCAGTTAGCTACAGAAATTTTCTATTCTTGTCTGTTTGTTAGCCATGGCAGCGTGCACACTGCATAGTGTGAACAAGTGTGAGTGGGGTGCTGGCTATGTGTTTGCAATTTGTATCAATTAATAAGTGATCGTTTACATTAAATCTTTTTCCACAAAAAAAAAAAAAGGGGGGGGGGGATATCGATCTGTTCAGCCTCTCTTGTTCTATAACATAATGCAGACTTCAGACTTCAGTGTTGTATTCTACTAAAATTTCTAAGCGGCTAAATTTCTGCTCCAAGCTCGTTCTGGTGATTCACCTTCTGAGGATGTGTCCTCCTGACACCATGCATCATAACATTCTCACTGCCTACTATATTATACAAGCTCAGCGGAGGTGCTGGGGACACGTCTGATGACAAGACTGTAAACTGCTTCCAATTGCAGTCAGCAGAAGTGTGAGTGCGGCTCTGGAGATTGTGGATCATTCACTTTTCAATTTGGACCTGTCATGTTTGTGCCCTTCTCCTGAAGTTGCTTCTCCCAGGATATACCATAATCCCAATACCTTAAAGCTATTTAATAAGTGCAAATACAATACAAATACATGAACAGCTATGATTTTCCAGGATAATATTACACTATACATGGAGGATCAATGCCACGGCCAAACTAACAACCCCTTGCTTCACTGGTTTTGTGGTGAAGGGAGAAGTAATATCTTACAATCCTTACACCCACTAACTAGTTAAAGGGGTTATCCAGGATTTATTTATTTATTTTTAAAGCACAGCTACTTTCTTGGAAAAACAGCACCAACCCTGTCCTCAGGTTATGTGGGGTATTGCAATTTAGCTCCACTCATATCAATAGAACAATGCTAAGAAAAAAAAAATACACAAACTAAGGACAGGTGTGGTGCTGTTTTTGCAAGAAAGTAGCTGTGTTTTTTGTAATCTGGGATTACCTATTTAAAGGGAACCAATCAGCACTACCAGCCACGTCTGCCGGGTTATCTTTATATGGGGTAAAACAGTGTTTCATTGCGGGGCACCAGGCCAGGAGACGGGCGGCAACTAGTCATCTAGGCGGGGAGTCACCCGCCACTAATGGGTCCTGTAATAAGACACGTTTTTCCCCCGATGTAAAGAAATCCCCGCGGATGCAGCTGGTATCCTAGGGCAGGTGCATTGTAGATCAATAGGGTGCAGCTTGGAGCCATATCAGCACAATCGTGCTGATTTGTTTGTATTGTGTACTGTGTACTCTCTAATATTGGCCAGGCAGCATTAAATAGAGTTTTATCTTTATGGTACTATAATAAATTGACTATTAGACCCTCAAAGTGATAGACCTTTTAGGAGTTAAAATGCGTATCACCTCTCCCATCAGGAATGTGAAGCTCAATGACTCTCGCACTGGGACCATATAAGGTATAAGAGTTTCTCCTGTTATTCAAGGAAATTGTCTACATCAGTGATCAGTACTGTAGCCTTGCTTCACGTGGATTATTCTTAAGCCATTTCCATGTACTGCACTAGTGGGAACAATCCTTAAGAATATGCAGAAAACCATCAGCATCAAAACCTCATACTTATATAAACTCCCTTAGGGTATAAACCCACACACCGTATATGCAGCAGATATGCAACAAATACGCAGCAGATTTGTTGGTACAGATTTGATGCTGTGTTCAGTTATTTAGATCTAATCTGCTGCGATTTTGCTGCGAGTTTGCTGCGAGTTTGCTGCGTATCGCAGCAGTAAATACGCTGCATATACGGTGTGTGGGTTTATACCCTAATGATGCGTTCACACCTACAGGATCTGCAGCTGATTTTCTGCAGCAGATTTCATTTAAATAACTGAACACAGCATCAAATCTGCTGCAGATCCTGTAGGTGTGAACGCACCCTTATAGGGTACAAACACACACCGTATCGCAGTGTATTTTCTGCTGCGATACGCAGCAGATTAGATCTAAATAACTGAACACAGCATCAAATCTGCTGCAGATCTGTTGCGTATCTGCAGCGTATACGGTGTGTGTGTGTTTGTACCCTTAGGGTACAAACACACACACCGTATACGCTGCGTATTTACTGCTGCGATACGCAGCAAATACGCAGCAGATTAGATCTAAATAACTAAACACAACATCAAATCTGCTGCGTATACGGTGTGTGTGTTTGTACCCTTATGGTGTATTTACACAAAGAGATTTATCTGACAGATTTGTGAAGCTAAAGCTAGGAACAGACTATAAACAGGGAACGGGTCATAAAGGAAAGACTGAGATTTCTCCTTTTTCAAATCCATTCCTGGGTTTGGCATCCAAAATCTCACAGATAAATCTGTCTGTGTAAACGCACCATTAGGGTATAAACCCACACACCAGCCACAAATCAGCAGCGGATCCTGTAAGTGTGAACGTACCCTTAGGGTACATACACACACACCGTATACGCAGCAGATCCGCAGCAGATCTGATGGTGCAGATTTGATGCTGTGTTCAGTTATCTAGATCTAATCTGCTGCGTATCGCAGCAGAAAATACGCTGCGTAAACGGTGTGTGTGTTTGTACCCTTAAGGTGCCAATGTGTGTATAAAAAAAAACAAAAAAAAAAGTCAAATCTTTGGATCAAACGAGGAAAAAGCAAGCCTGTCCAGGGTTGCTTTCTGACTATTCATGCTGGGCCGACAGGATGCTATGGTCTTCGATGAGTGAATGTAGCCAAGAGTAGGTACAAAACTTAATTTTAGGTGACTCTGTACTGACACATTTATGGTCGGATAGCTGCATTTAATCCAAGATCTGTCCTGGGGTCCGTTTCGGCAGGTGAAGCAGTTATTGTCCTAAAAAACAACTTTTAAACTTGCAGCCCTGTGTCAATTTGCCGTGGCCTAGAGTACCCGTACCCTAGGTTTGCGACACCCCTCCGTCCTCATCATTAGGAATGCCCCTAGAACAATTTCTGCTATTTATCACCTGTGTGAGCAAGCCACATGGGCTGAATCGTTAAGGCACCTGTGCAGTGTTCATACAAATGAGGAATAGGAAAAATCCTACCCAGGGGCGTTCATAATGTTGATGAGGGCGGGGATAAGGGACGGAGGGGTGTCTCAATGCCAAGACACGGGTACTCTAAGCCACGCCAATTTGACACAGGGCTGCAAGTTTAAAAGTTGTTTATTAGGACAATAACTGCATCACCTGCCGAACGGACCCCAGGACAGATCTTGGATTAAAAGCAGCCATCCGAAGGTACAAGTGGTTTTGGGGGGGGTCAGATTGTGGGTACAGAGTCGCTTTAAACAAGGCCTTAGGCTGGGAATACACTTTATATTAAGGCCAGCAGGATGAGTGAACCTTCTATTGTGTATAGTGGCCTCTAGATTTTGTATGATAGGCTCAGCAATTTTTTTAGGTAGCTGTTCAGATGCTTGTACACTGCATTTTCACTGAGGCTTTCGCCTTTTGGTATGTACAGCAGAAGCCCATTGAGAACTAAATTTCAATACACTATGGCACAGACAGCTATGTGTATGTGATGTTATAAAACCTCTAGTCCAGGGATGGGAAGCCTTCAACCCTCCAGCAGTTGCAAAACTACAATTCCCATTATACCTGGAAAGCCAAAGCTTTAGCATTCCAGGCACGAGGGGACTTGTAGTGGAAGGCCGCATTTTCATCACCCCTGTTCTAGTTAATTGGATTATGGTCCCAATCCATATCATCACCACTCTTCGGCTGTATTCATATGTTCCATGTTCTGTCAGTAATACACTACAGTTAATACATTATGCCATCCAGGGAAACAGTCCAGGACTTGCACTCAACTTCTGCGTTTCACGGACAGAACACTGGATGTGTGAATGCAGCCTTGCATCAGCACCAGCTCAGACACTACAAAAGTCCCCATTCCACAAGACGGCAGCAAATAAGAAGGGTTTTGTAATATTCTAGTCTCAAAACAGATTTTGATTTTGTTTTTGGTGTGAAACCTAATCTCACAACAACACAAGCCGCAGCTTGTCCAGATTTAGCGGCTAAGTAATTCCTACAATCACTCATTGTACGGTATTTAACCAGATTAATATTCAGAACATTTTTGGGGATCACACTTACATGCTGTACTTTAGCCTGGGTATAGTTTGTATAGCATGGATTTCCTTTCGTCTTGGACTTTATTCTCCCATTCTTTACTAGAGTAGTGTAATCCGTTGTTCATATGGAAGTATACTACACGGCTGAGGAATGGCGGGTTAGGAAGTGTGAGAACCAGCCAAGATTTTATGTTGACATTCAGTAATAATATTGTCTGGAGAGCTAAATACTAAAAACTTCAGCTCTCGTGGAACAGGGCTAAAAGCAAAATAAACCATTACTACACTCCTACTGCTTATAGTTTGGTTTCTGTGACTAATAAACTTTAAATGAAAAGAAAAAAACTAAAAACACAAGTTTATTATTAGTAAATATCTGCTGCTTTTGGCCTCAGGAGTCCAGTGGGCGGTCCTACTCACTGTAATAAAGTGTTAACCAGTGGCGTAGCTATAGGGAACGCCCCTAGCTACAGGGGGCCCGCTGGGCTCCCTCGCCACTTCCTGCCTCTCTGCAGTCCTCCCGAATCAGCTGTGATAATGGTAGCCGATTCGGGAGAAAAGCACTGAGCCAGGCTGCCTAATGCTGCAGTGTGGGGTTCTGATTTCTTCCCACAGGGCCGGAGTCAGCACCCGGCTAACTAGGGCAAGTGCCGGGGCCCACAGCTCCTCTAGGGGCCCAGTCTCGTCTGTTACATTTTTTTTTCTGTTAGTGTAAAAAAAAAAAAAAAAAAACAAATGAAAAAAGTGACGTAACAGAGGGGACTGGGCCCCTAGAGGCCGCATGTGTCAGTTAGGGGCCCGCCGATACATACTGGGGTCTCCGGGCACATGTCTTCTTCATAAATCTTCCCTACAGCCGAAGGAGGGAGGTGTAAAGGACCTTTGAGTAGGAAGGAGAGGTATCTTTGATGATGTCATGGGTCATGTGATCGGACACCTGACCTGATGGGCTGAACAATAGGTTCTGTAAACTTCTGTACATGCAGGGCTTCTAGTTGTTTTGTGTATAGAGGTCCTGCTGTAATAGATATATATATTTACACAAACAGAGCAGGAGCTGTATACAGAACTAGCAAGCTAAAAGTTTGCACCAGGGCCCACCAGCCTTTAGCTACGCCCCTGGCGTTAACCATCACTGGGCCGCCCACTAGACTCCCAAGCCGATAAGCATATGCTTGAATTAGAAAACCCAAATCTTCTCCCATAAATCTTCTTGGCTCCTCCTACTCGAACATACTGTACTGCCAATAGAGCAGCATTTTCATTGTCTTTACTAAATGTTTATATTGTGGGGCCCAATAGCATAGCATGCTGTACTTTTGAGTCTTGCTGAACAAAAAGTACAGTTGTGGGCCAGTCACTAGTTGACTATATTCAGCCCACTGACCTTAGTCTTCCAGCTTCCAGTATGCCACAGTGTCAGTACACTTTTGATGTGGATTGTCCTTGGAGTCTACGGATCTCAGTAAGAGATACAGATGCAGAGCTTGTAATCACTGCATTCCCTCCTCAGGGTAGAAACAGAGTCGGTCTCTAATCAGTTAAACAAAAAAAAAGGGGGGGGGGGGGCTCAAGCACATACACTTGGGTACAGTTTTTCCAAAACAGACAATCATGTCTTTAATAGGTTTCTAGGATGGGAAATGCATTGGATTACTGTTAAGTAGGAAGATTATGTTCATATTTAGAGATTTCATTCTAGCTCTATCTTAGCTCCGATCCTTGCATCCCTGCTGACCACCACACGTCCCTGGACATTACGTATTCTTAGGCTTACCTCCTGTACTTAGGTGCCATATGGTGCACACACACACACACCCCACCAGCTGTTACAAAATTGCAATTCCCAGCATGCCTAGAAAGCCAAATCTTAATGGGAGTTGTAGTTTTACAAGAGCTGGAGGGCTGCGAGTTTCACACCTGTGCTTCAGTGCCTCCAACATAGTGTTTAACCAAGATAAAGAAAAGGACCCCTTGAGGATAATATCCAGGGAAGATGTCGCCATGCTCAGACATTTATTGTGTAATGTGAACCCCTGTGATAACCTGTGACACAGCCAATTCCGAAGAGCTACAAAATGGTTGAGTTCCTGAATGTATTTGGCCCCGTATGCTACATTTCATGGGTGGATGGATGTATGACGGGAAACAGATCGATGCGTAACCGCAGGTTACACAGCAAACATAAAATCAATGATGTACTAATGCTTTAACCCACATAGACTGTTCTTAGCAGACGTGTACACAGAGGATATTCATGCTCACATCTCCGCCGCACAAAATACTTGACTGCCAATGGATTCTGACAGGATTACATCTGGTTTTCGGGGTCTTGCTGGGAACAAGACAGTTCTCCCTCCTTTGTGTGTTAAAAGGATCTTAACCAGAAATGTCCATTCTGACCAGAAGTACACATAAATTTTAGCCAGCGTCTATGCTAAAGGACTTAAAGACTTAAAAATAAAAAAATAAAAATTATAAAAAGAAATAATACACACACTCTCCTTTACACAATACATCTAACTATAATAGGCCACAATGGATTTGTGGTTTAAATGACCGTAAAGCAAAGTTTCTTTATTAACAATTTCCTTCCCTGTTCACAAAAAATAAATACTGTATTTTTCGCTTTATAAGACGCACCCGTCTATAAGACGCACCTCTGATTTGGACCACTGAAAACAGGAAAAAAATATTTTATGCTAATTAAACTTCCCTGGTGGTCTAAAGTCATGAAAGGGATAATGCAGTGAAGGGGTCAAAGTTTATTAAAATGAAAGTGTCTTGTATCTACACATACACAGCTGCTTCATGCACTACACACTCGGCCCTGCTACACACTCGGCCCTGCTACACACTCGGCCCTGCTACACACTCGGCCCTGCTACACACTCGGCCCTGCTACACCATACACTCAGCTCAGCTGTATCCCACACACTCAGCTGTACAAACATATCCACAAGTACACACAATGTTATATCAACACATACACAGGGTAACACACACACACACAGGGTCACACACACACACACAGGGTAACACACACATACCTCTGCTGCTCTGTACTTAGACGCGACCATTTAGTGTAGGACCTGCGGGAATGTGAGCTGAAGGACCCTCGCTGATGTCACAGTCATGTGACTAATCACGACTGTGACATCACCAAAGGTCCTTCAGCAGGTTGCCGGGTATATCCCTTGTGGGGCACTGATCAGTACCGACAGGAGAAGGGAGAGGACTGCACAGCTTATGCAGCCTTCCGGACCATCAGGGAAGGAGTCAGGGTGGTCGGACAGTGTCGGGCTGCCCTGTCTCCTGAATATAAGACGCAGGCACTTTTTAGCAAGATATTTTCTTGCTAAAAAGTGCGTCTTATAAAGCAATAAATACGGTAAATAAATTCATAAAAACACCTGCCCCCAGCTAGACATTAGCACTATTCTTCAGAAATTCATAGTCTTGTCTATCTTCAAGGCTTCCAGAAGGAGCAGACACAGGTAACATGTAAATTCTCTATTCTTTATAATAGGAGCTGCTGTGCTGAATACGGAGCCTTGAAGGAAGCGCACGCCTCTCCATAAAGACTGGAGCAGCTAAGACCTATGCAGATGACTGCGTGATGAGAGATCTGGCCGTGGTACCTTTCCTTTCATATTAAAGAATGCATCTTTGCATAATTATATTATATATATATATATATATATATATATATATATATATATATAAATTAAGAATCAAAAAAGCAGTTTTCACTTTGCACTCCATTAGCAGCTGAAGAAAAGCTACAAGGGCCTACACTTTTATTGGAATATTTTTAAGGGTACATTCAAATATGTCAATGGATTTTGCTACCGATTGACTTCAATGGGGTTTCAAAAAAAAAAAAAAAAACCCTAATATAGGCTGCTTGGCAGGTCAGTGGGTATCAAAATCTGCAGGGGATTTTCAACAATGGTGTGCTAGGTATGAATGCACCCTTCCAGTAAATTGTGCTTAGTATGGGGTAAAAAAAAAAAAAAAGTTATACTCTCCATCCTCAATCCCAGAGTGTGCTGTGATCTCAGTATTGAGAGAAGTGCCCACTCAGCCAATCACTGGCCACAGATGTTATCCATCTCTGCCACTGACTGGCTGGGCAGGCCTTGTGTTTACAGAAAACCAGGCAGTGCCGCAAGATGCAACCAGGCTCCGTAAGAATAATGGCAGCAGGAGGCAAGTATACATTGTTTTTTGTTCTTACCCCAGCCTAAGCACATTCTGTACAAGGAATTCCCTAGACAAGCCCTTTAACCAAATCAAGTCAATGGTCTAATATTGCCAAAATGTTACTCCTATTACCTTCAGAGGTCTTCCACCTCTTCCACAGGTCCTCCACCGTGATGTGCTTGTCCTCTCTGTGTAGGTGGTTGTGCTTTTGAGAAGCATCCTTTAAATTTAAGTCCTCACGTAGGAACTGGAAAACAGAAAAAAAAAACAGGCTGGTTAAGTGGGGGCACCAAGATGAAATAACTAAATAAAACAGTAACTAAAACTAAGGGACAATGTAACAGATACCAGAGCAATCCAAGAAACAGACACAGAGGATACAAAGACAGACTCCCTCTGACTTAGAAAAGTATTCAGTATGTGTGCTCTTAGTGCCTTCAAAAGTGACCAAGCCTAAGGAGAACAGGGGATAAAACCCACAAATTGCTGACTGACACTGTGTATCAAAGTCCGTGATGATCATCATCTGCTGCAGTGTAGTGTGAACCGAGAATCTTGTTTCATCCGCACAGACACTGAACAAGCAAACAGCTGGGAACGTGAACTCAGGCAGTGAAGTTTTCAATGTAGCTGCATCTTAAGCAGTTAAACAGGGGGGGAAAAAAAAAACACGAATACCCCTTTAAGAGGCACGTTGACTGGATTCCTCCTCTGTTTCCAGCATTTACAGATATGCTTTACAGCATACACATGGACCAAAGAGACCTATAGACCTATAGAGACATGCGCAGTGCTCTCCATCTCTTTGTCAATGGAGGTTTTCCCTGTCATCATTCCCCTGCCTGTGATAAAGGCGAGAACTGCTGAGAAGTAAATCTCTACAGAGTAAATTGTCTATAATGCTATATTATGGTGCGTTTACATAGTGAGATTTATCTGACAGATTTTGGAAGCCAAAGTCAGGAATGGATGTGAAAAGAGGAGAAATCACAGTCTTTCCTTTATGACCTGTTCTCTGTTTATAGTCTGTTCCTGGCTTTGGCTTCCAAAATCTGTCAGATAAATCTCTGTGTAAATGCACCATTAGTGTAAGTAATTACCAGAATTATTTACCAATGCATCAAAGGGGTACGCCAGAGGGGAAAAAAAGGTTTTCAAATAAATTGATGCCAGAAAGTTATACAGATTTGTAAATTTCTTCCCCCCCCCCCCCCCCCAAAAAAAAAAAAATCTCCATTGTTCCAGTACTTATCAGCTGCTGTACAACCTGCAGGAAGTGGTGAATTCTTTCCAGTCTCATGCAGTGCTCTCTGCTGCCACCTCTGTCCATGACAGGAACTGTCCAGAACAGAAGCAAATCCCCCAAAATCCAGTTTTGGACAGTTCCTGTCACTGCCAGAGGTGCTCATAATTACTGGAAGACTTGAGTTTTTTTTTTTTTTAAATAGAATTTACAAATCTATATGTTTGACATCAATTAACCCCCCCCCCCCCCCGCCAGTTCCCCTTTAAAAATGAAAAAAAAAAAAAAAAAGATTGAAACAATAAGTTGCTTTCTAAAATAGCTTTCTTCTGTAAAAAAAAAAAACTATAATATATCTATATCATAAAAATCAAAGTCTGTCTGTCTGTCTGTCTGTCCTGTATAGACTTCCAAACGCCTGAACCGTTTGACCCCAAATTTGGCACACAGATACATTGGGTGCCCGGGAAGGTTATTGCGAAGGTCCCGTCCCCGCCAGATGTACAGGAGGGGAGGGGGAGGGGAAAGAGAGGCGCCCCATAGAGATGAATGGGAAAAATCTCCTCACTGCAAACACAGGTGATATAATTAGCTGCAGCAGACACGGCAGTTGGAGCCTTAGCAACCAATAGGATTACTGCTTTCATTTTCACAGGGAGCAATGGTTGCTAGGGAAGCTGCCTCACAACATCCACAGTAATGACTGGTAAATCCCCTACTCCATCTATACAGTACATGTATATATACAGGGCCCCCTACTCCATCTATACAGTACATGTATACAGGACCCCCTACTCCATCTATACAGTACATGTATATACAGGGCCCCCTACTCCATCTATACAGTACATGTATATACAGGACCCCCTACTCCATCTATACAGTACATGTATATACAGGACCCCTACTCCATCTATACAGTACATGTATATACAGGACCCCCTACTCCATGTATACAGTACATGTATACACAGGACCCCCTACTCCATCTATACAGTACATGTATACACAGGACCCCCTACTCCATCTATACAGTACATGTATACACAGGACCCCCTACTCCATCTATACAGTACATGTATACACAGGACCCCCTACTCCATCTATACAGTACATGTATACACAGGACCCCCTACTCCATCTATACAGTACATGTATATACAGGACCCCCTACTCCATCTATACAGTACATGTATACAGGACCCCCTACTCCATCTATACAGTACATGTATATACAGGACCCCCTACTCCATCTATACAGTACATGTATATACAGGGCACAACAGGTATACCAAACTGTGACTGGGTAACACTGCTACACCAGACCTGACCAATACCGCCATACTGTGACTGGATAACACCATCATATCAGACCTGCCCAATACCGCCATACTGTGACTGGATAACACCTCCATTCCAGACCTGACCAATACCGCCATACTGTGACTGGGTAACACCGCCACACCAGACCTGACCAATACCGCCAGACTGTGACTGGATAACACTGCCACACCAGACCTGACCAATACCGCTATACTGTGCTGGATTACACTGCCATACCAGACCTGACCAAAACCGCCATACTGTGCTGGATAACACTGTCATACCAGACCTGACCAATACCGCCATACTGTGACTGGATAACACTGCCATACCAGACCTGACCAATACCGGAAAACTGTGACTGGGTAACACCGCCACACCAGATCTGACCAATACGCCATACTGTGACTGGATAACACCCCCATACCAGACATGACCAATACCGACACACTGTGACTGAGTAACACTGCCATACCGGTAAATACAACCCTGCAGGTATACAGGACACTACAGGTATACAGGACCCCAAAACTATACACTACAAGTGCACGGGACCTCGACAAAACTATATACTACAGGTATACAGGACCCCAAACTTTACACTTCAGGTATACAGGACCCCAAAACTATATACTACAGGTATACAGGACCTCCACCAACTATATACTTCAGGTATAAAGGACCTCCACCAACTATATACTACAGGTATACAGGACCCCAAACTATACACTACAGGTATACAGGACCCCAAAACTATACACTAAAGGTATACAGGAACTCCACCAACTATATATTACAGGTATATAGGACCCCAAACTATACACTACAGGTATACAGGACCTCAAAACCATACACTACAGGTATACAGGACCTACATCAACTCTATACTACAAGTATACAGGACCCCAAATATACTACAGGTATACAGGAACTCCACCAGCTATATACTACAGGTATATAGGACCCCAAACTATACACTACAGGTATACAGGACCTCCACCAACTCTATACTATAGTTATACAGGAACTTCAACTATTTACTACAGGTATATAGGACCCCCGAACTATATACTACAGGTATACAACACCTCCACCAATTATACACTACAGGTATCCAGGACCCTCAAACTATAAACTACAGGTATACAAGACCTCCACCAACTATACATTACAGGTATACAGCACCAGCTATATACTACAGGTATACAGGACCCCCAAACTATACAGTACAGGTATACAGGACCTTCACCAACTGTACACTGCAGGTATACAGGACCTCCCTCAACTATACACTATAGGTATACAGCCCCACCAACTATGCACTACAGATATGCAAGACCCCTAAAAACTATACATTATGGGTATACAGAACCCCTCCAACTATGCACTACAGGTATACACTAATTCCACTGATTAACTCAGATGAAACAATACCTTTAGCTTGGCCTCCTGGGCACCTTAGAACAAATCTAATTAACATACTGACACTTTATACCCGGGCAGCGCCGGGTACATTTTCTAGTATATCATAAAAATCTAAGTCTGTCTGTCTCATATAGACTTCCAAACGCCTGAACCGTTTGACCCCAAATTTGGCACACAGATACATTGGGTGCCCGGGAAGGTTTTAGCGAAGGTCCAGTCCCCGCCAGATGTACAGGAGGGGGAAGAGCGGCACCCCATAGAGATGAATGGGAAAATCTCCTCACTGCAAACACAGGTGATATAATTAGCTGCAGCAGACACGGCAGTTGGAGCCTTAGCAACCAATAGGATTACTGCTTTCATTTTCACAGGGAGTTGTGGTTGCTAGGGAAGCTGCTTCACAACATCCACAGTAATAACTGGTAGACCCCCTACTCCATCTATACAGGACATGTATACAGGGCCCCCTACTCCATCTATAGAGTACATGTATACAGGACCCCCTACTCCATCTATACAGTATATGTATATACAGGGCACTACAGGTATACCAAACTGACTGGATAACACTGCCACACAAGACCTGACCAATACTGCCATACTGTGCTGGATAACACCGCCATACCAGACCTGACCAATACCACCATACTGTGACTGGGTAACACTGCCATACCAGACCTGACCAATACCGCCATACTGTGACTGGATAACACCGCCACACCAGACCTGACCAATACTACCATATTATGACTGGGTAACACTGTCATAACACACCTGACCAATACCACCATACTATGACTGGAAAAACTGCTAACCAGACCTGACCAATACCACCTTTCTGCAGCTGGATAACACGGTCATACCACACCTGACCAATACAGCCACACTATGACTGGATAACACTGCCATACCAGACCTAACCAATGCCACCCATACTGTGTCTGGATAACACTGCCATACCAGACCTGATCAATACTGCCATACTGTGACTGGATAACACCGCTACACCAGACCTGACCAATACCGCCATACCCCCCTCGAAAAGACACCAGATTTTCTGGCAAGTCTGAGCGGGAGGGTACTGCCCCTCTGCAAGGTGCTACCCTACGCACCAGACCATGGGTGCCTAATGGTAAATACGACCCTGCAGGTATACAGGACACTACAGGTATACAGGACCCCAAAACTATACACTACAGGTGCACGGGACCTCCACCAACTATATACTACAGGCATACAGGACCCCAAAACTATACACTACAGGTATACAGGACCTCCACCAACTATATACTACAGGTATATAGGACCCCAAACTATACACTACAGGTATACAGGATCCCAAAACTATACACTACAGGTATACAGGATCCCAAAACTATACACTACAGGTATACATTACCTTCACCAACTCTATACTTCAGTTATACAGGACCCCAAAGCTATATACTACAGGTATAAAGAAACTCCACCAACTCTATACTACAGTTATATAGGACCCTCAAACTATGCACTACAGGTATACAGGACCCCCGAACTATATACTACAGGTATACAAGACCTCCACCAATTATACACTACAGGTATCCAGGACCCTCAAACTATAAACTACAGGTATACAAGACCTCCACCAACTATACATTACAGGTATACAGAACCAACTATATACTACAGGTATACAGGACCCCCGAACTATACAGTACAGTTATACAGGACCTTCACCAACGGTACACTGCAGGTAAACAGGACCTCCCTCAACTATACACTACAGGTATATAGCCCCCCCCAACTACACACCACAGGTATACAGGACCCCCCAACTATACACTATAGGTATAGAGCCCCCCCAACTATGCACTACAGATATGCGAGACCCCTAAAAACTATACATTGTGGGTATACAGAACCCCTCCAACTATGCACTACAGGTATACACTAATTCCACTGATTAAAGGGGTTATCCAGCTTGGGGGCACTTTTTTTGGGGATCGGGGAGGAGGTGGCTGAAATAAAAGACGTCCACTTACCTCCCCGGTTCCAACAGCGGGTCACTCATCACGGCGCTCCGGTCCCCGGCCTCTTCCTGGTGTCTGACGCCGCCCAAGACGCTATGTCTCAGGGCCGCTCAGCCACTCAGTGAAGGAGGCGGGAACCGTTTGAAGTCCGCTCGGATCCCGCCTCCTTCACGGAGTGGCTGAGCGGACCTGAGACGTAGCGTCTCGGGCAGCATCAGACACCAGGAAGCCACCTCAGCCACCTCCTCCCCGGTCCCCCCCCCAGAAAGTGCCCCCATGCTGGATAACCCCTTTAACTCAGATGAAACAATACCTTTAGCTTGGCCTCCTGGGCACCTTAGAACAAATCTAATTAACACACTTACACTTTATACCCAGGCAGCGCCGGGTACATTTTCTAGTATATTAATATATATATATATATATATATATATATATATATATATATATATATATATATGTGTGTGTGTCTCCACACATACAGGCATTCCACAGCAGAATTCCCAGAGGAATCCCAATGAAAATACACAAATCTGTGGCATATGAATGTGACCTAATAGGGTAAAGCTGTAGCGGCAATCCTGTCCTGCTGTCAGGTGTAAGCGAGACAACAGGGAACATGATGGCCTGAGCCTTATAATCTCCTATATTACTGTATATTGATGGAAGGTTCTTTCCTGACTGGGTGGCCCACATGGTTTTCCTTGTAGAGGAGGGGAATGGAGGGCAAAGAGGAAAAAAAACTAAGTGAGAGCAGACATAGAAATGTTGTTATCCAAGCATTATACATAGGCTGAACATTACCAGTGACTTTCTCAATTCATTCGTCTGTGACAGCGGAGCTAAAATCCAAACAGAAATGTCACCGACAACTGCAAGTCGCATGGCTATTCTTCCGCTAAGGAATTCTACATCTTCGGTGGGACTGATACCGTGTGTCATGTATTATCCTTAAGAGGAAGTGAATGCAATGTAGATCCAAGAAAACCTGCTGATCACACATTGTCTGTGCAAATAGGGTGCGGCTCGTGGCCGACTTTACATGCAAAATTTAGATGGAAAGTAACCCAAGAGGTGGTCTAAACTTAGACTATATCGTCTGAAGATGTGCAGAATATTAAAGGGCCCTTGTCGCAGAGACGTGATCTGTCTGGGGTCTTCGTGTTCAGACCCCCATAATCTTCGTAACAAGCCGGTTGATGCATGTGGTTATGCTCTTCACATGACGTATAACAGAGCTCGGCTCATACAGAGAGATGGAGATCGCAGCATAACCATAAGCTTTTACTGCCTTGTGGAGGTCTGAACATGAAGACCCTAGACAGATCAAAATTTTCTGACAAGTCATAAGTGTTTTTTACATAATACTTTACACAGTATTAGCCTCAGACAAATCTGGTGCAACTTTAGACTGTCTAGTCTAAGGGACTGATCATGACCTCAATATATGTGCGGGGAACAAGTGTGTATCCTATCAAAAAGGAAGGCAGATTTATACCATGGTCAATTAAGTATCACAAACTAAAACAGTCAACAAGTCGATTTCCTACATGTATACATTTACTTTGTGAGGCCTAAATGCATGGTCCACTGTACTAGAGTCCAGCAATGTTATGAGCAGGAACATGGACAAACGTAGTAACTACTATGCCTATAAACTCAACGGAGCCGCTAAATCCCATAAGAAGCTCATCAAGGGGCATGCTTGGGTGTCACAGGTTGGAGAATACATTGCATGGTCAGCATGTAATCCTACAATATCTTCTCTATATTCCTTCCCATCTTCTGCCTCAGGTCCTTGCTGCAGCTGCAATCAGATCATATTGTACAGATTATAGGAAATTTTACTGTTTTTGGCGATGCAAATCCAATCAATATAGACAGAAGTACAGAATCTAGAATACAGAACTTTCTTTTATATTCTTTAGGATCAGTAACACATGGCGTATCAGACGTATGCACTACCGCTCCCAGACAGACAACTAATAAGCCATACAGTAATAGCTCAGTAAATCAAACCCCTATTAACAGGGATGGATTACGGGACCGAGCCATGGTAATGATTATTAATGGATTTTTGCCAGGCACAAAAATAAAAATCAATAGCACTTATGGAAACTATGTGGGAGCCTAATAAAGAGCCATTCAGCAGTAAAAACAGGAAACCCTGTGACATCTGCGGGCAGGCTCTGTATCATGTCACTATCTACTACAGGAGACGGAAACATTAACATCCACTCTTCCTCCTACTGTATACTATGAATGCACACACAGATTTTCCAGTAGCTGATGGATTAAAATGTAAAAGTTTTCCAATACAGTAACCTGATATAAGAGTAGGATATGGTTGGAGACTGACATGGTCTGCCATCACAGAGCGGTCACCAGGAAGGTTCACCATCATGGCACCTCTATACCAGTTACAGGATCATACTGTACCTCTATGGACTTGAGCCATTACTTTGGTGACAGAATCAAAGGTGGTATTGCGCACAGTAAATGGCGTAAGCCCAAAAAAAGTGCAAAATTGATGATTTTTGGTTGCATCAAATACAGAATTTATTTTATTTTTTAATAAAAAGCGATTAATTTGTTGATTATAAAGGATAAAAGCGTTATAACATCATTTAGGGGGAGATTCATCAAACATGGTGTAAAGTGAAACTGGCTCAGTTGCCCCTAGCAACCAATCAGATTCTGCTTTTTTATTTTCCAAAGAGTCTGTGAGATAGGAAACGTGGAATCTGATTGGTTGCTAGGGGTAACTGAGCCAGTTTCACTTTACACCATGTTTGATAAATCTCCCCCTTACTTTTTCTTTTAAAAAGGTTTTAATTTTTAAAAGTCGTCAAATAAAATAAAAGTTATATAAGTTGCCTATCGTTGTAATTGTAGTGATTTGAGGAACATAGATAACATGCCAGTTTTACCATAGGGCATTTTAGTGGATCAATACATCCTGTGACTTGTCCGGTTTAGTACACAGGTATTCCCCATAAAGTGACAAGGACCAGCTAACTCCCTAATGTTTATGAGGGCCTCCTGACTTACCCGCAGAGGATGTTGGGGTACAGAAAGATCAGGCATGTTGGATTTCACTACCTTGTTATATTACTGAGATTATAGATTAGTCTCAATAGCACGATCCCCTCTGGTTATTTTCCTGCTGATCAGCATTTCCTGGTCCCAATTGGCCACACAGGAAGAACCTGCTCAGCCAATCACTGCCTGAGATGTCACCAGTGCCGCCAGCTGTTTCCTGTGAGTGGAGGGGACTGGTGAGGGCTGCTGAGCAGGATCCTTGGCATTGGGGAATCATGAGGTGAGCACTTTTCTTTTCCTTCTTCCCTGTCACCAGAGCTTTCTGGCAGCAGCTTACATCCTTAGCCCCTTTGAAAACACATGTACACTTGGACAAGTTGAGTGTGCATGTGTAAGGTGTAGACACAGCTGACAGGGTATTTGGCACTCTTACACATTTACATTGCTAAGTGTAATAAGTGTAGTAACAAACATAAAAAAACACTTTACATATACAAACTTAGGGAAACAGAACTAGATTGTAACAAAGTGGTCTGCTTTTTACCAGTACACTATAGAAGAGGGACCGTTCTGTGGCCCCCTTTATAAGCTAGGATGAGAGCAGCTCCCTTTCTGGCAGACTCAAGCAGTCCTTGTATTACATGGAAGGCAATTCACCTGAATGGATGCTTTGCAATACCACATTGCCCCTGTAGTAACCACAGTAGGGTTAGCGACTGGCTGCAGAGGGCAGGCCACAGCAGGGTGAGCGCCTGGCTGCAGAGGGCAGGCCACAGCAGGGTGACCGGCGGGCTGCAGAGGGCAGGACACAGCAGGGTGACCGGCGGGCAGCAGAGGGCAGGACACAGTAGGGTGAGCGCCTGGCTGCAGAGGGCAGGACACAGTAGGGTGAGCGCCTGGCTGCAGAGGGCAGGACACAGTAGGGTGAGCGCCTGGCTGCAGAGGGCAGGACACAGTAGGGTGGGCGCCTGGCTGCAGAGGGCAGGACACAGTAGGGTGAGCGCCTGGCTGCAGAGGGCATGCCACAGTAGGGTGAGCGCCTGGCTGCAGAGGGCATGCCACAGTAGGGTGAGCGCCTGGCTGCAGAGGGCATGCCACAGTAGGGTGAGCGCCTGGCTGCAGAGGGCATGCCACAGTAGGGTGAGCGCCTGGCTGCAGAGGGCATGCCACAGTAAGGTGAGCGCCTGGCTGCAGAGGGCATGCCACAGTAGGGTGAGCGTCTGGCTGCAGAGGGCAGGACACAGTAGGGTGAGCGCCTGGCTGCAGAGGGCATGCCACAGTAAGGTGAGCGCCTGGCTGCAGAGGGCATGCCACAGTAGGGTGAGCGTCTGGCTGCAGAGGGCAGGACACAGTAGGGTGAGCGCCTGGCTGCAGAGGGCAGGCCACAGTAGGGTGAGCGCCTGGCTGCAGAGGGCATGCCACAGTAGGGTGAGCGTCTGGCTGCAGAGGGCAGGACACAGTAGGGTGAGCGTCTGGCTGCAGAGGGCAGGCCACAGTAGGGTGAGCGTCTGGCTGCAGAGGGCAGGACACAGTAGGGTGAGCGTCTGGCTGCAGAGGGCAGGACACAGTAGGGTGAGCGCCTGGCTGCCAAGGGCATGCCACAGTAGGGTGACCGGCTGGCTGCAGAGGCCAGGCCACAGTAGGGTGACCGGCTGGCTGCAGAGGCCAGGCCACAGTAGGGTGACCGGCTGGCTGCAGTCATATAACTGGGCCACTTTCCAATACCTCTATAATAAACCACAAACATTATACAGAGCCATGTGCAATACTGGGAATAATACACAGAGGAACAGGATCAGGTGGGCATGGACATGAGGAGCACATACACACGACACAATGAAAACTTACTTTGTAGCTAGCTGGGAAGCATGAAAGGGAAATCAGAATCATAGTTTAATATCACAGAATGCATTGACAGGTCATGCAAGAGAGGCCTAAAGATCTTGAGTCACGGCAGGCATTGGTAGAATGGCTCTTGATGCTTTGTGGTGAAGGCATTTACATAGGCAAATGGTTCATGAAGATACTGAATATAGAGACTGAGTATACAGCAAAGAATAAGATGCAGTAATGCAGGTATCCATAACTGGTCAGAAACAATGAAATGGCAGAGAAAGGATGGAGCAGAGATGTCCTGTTCACTGCCCTACATAAACCGCTCGGATGTCCTCTATCCCACTATCATTAATAAATATCACCGCCACTGCATGCCCTATACACAGCGGTGTAGTTCTAATAGTGGAAGAGGAATCGCTCACACTGAAGCTTCTACTACCAGATCTACCTAAAACAGCAGCACTATGCAAGGACATATCGAGACATATACAGATAGCCGCACTGTAGTATACTATAACTGCACAGGACCATCTCACTGATACAGAAACAAATCCACACATGGCCGTGGTCAATGTTTGCTCCGCATGTATTGCGCAGGGTTTGGAGAGGTTGTCACATGACAACGCCCCCGCCATAGGCGCTTTACAGGAGAAGTCCGGCAAAAATTAGTAATAGTATCCTCTCCAGCAGCCACAGCCCGCACAGCTCTGGGAGTCGGGTCGGGACATCACCATGTTATCCAGGAAGTGAAGCCTTGATGCAGTAGTAAGTGCAGGGAAAAAAGCACTTTATAAGCATTTCCCGTAATAAGTGTATATTGGTGATTTGTATAACTTTTGGGGAGTAATACAATATTTTAATAAAAAATTTCGCCAGACTTCTCCTTTAAGGCAGATCAAAGTCATGAAAGCCGTTCCCTCCTGCGGACCCACACCAGAACAGAGAGCTTCGGCTGATCATGCATATCCATAGATTACAAATAATGCCGTAGGTCCCATGTTACAGATGGCGGTTAGAGAAGGGAGTTATTGCCACGTCAGCATTAAATATAATTTACCAGGAATAAGAGCCAACACAATGCAAATACCAACTGAATTGTTAAGTGATTTATTACTTAGATAACTAATGGAGAACACTATGAGGAAGACAAAGGATGCATCATCTGTTCTAGTGCCAAGGCGACACACAATAGGAGAGGAAGTGGGCACCAAGACTGCTGCACGACGGGCGACTGCCATGGGCAAGGGCAATCAAGAAGAGAGGGATCAGCTGATGGTAAACTATGTAATCCACCACCACAGCCACCCTATGCTGGTATATTATCGGCCTATAACACTATTTCTAGTGTAGACTATGAGTCTGCTGCATTCTTTATTGCTCCTACTAGCCAAATGGCACAAGTTTCTTGTCTTGTGTTAGCCAACCTATAGCTTTAATATTCTGCCCTGGTGTAGGGCTTCACATTAAGCTGGGAATGTAACTTTAGGGATCAGTGTTTATATAACTATTATATTATAAGGGAACCTTTCCACCTCCATTATTACATGCACCCTCATGGTCTAAGTCATGACTAGGACCTTCTATGCATATCAATGATCAGTCCTACTGGTGCCAAAATAGGAAGATGTAATGAATGAGTCAGTCTCTGTTCTCATCTTATGCCACCTTTATGAGCAGATTACTTCACCACCTATGATTCATACGTAATGCATGGCACCAGGAAGGAGGAGGGGGACAGGATGAGACATCTGAAGAATCAATCTAAGATCTTTAAGCCTGTGAACGAGAAATGAACACAACATCAACCACAGGAGAGGGCCTGATAGGAAAGAGGAAAGAGATACAGGCAGTGCCCGTCACACTTGCCACGCTGAATGATAGAATGTCAAAAATCCTGCCAACCATTAGCAAAGCTAATGTGACTCCCGGGGAGGCCAGTGAATCATAGGCAATACTGCAAGTCTCCTGTCACACATTACTCAGAGCACTAAAGAGGTGCGTGATATACATCCCTGACATACCTAACATTAGAAATGCCTATATACGGGGAGCCTGTGTGGTGTCCTCAGGGTATTCTACCTGCAAACACTGCCAACTGTGCAGAACACTGATCAATACCATGTGCGCGGCTCCAGCACTGCTGCATCAACAAACAGCACATCAGGAGTCACCAAAATTTCATGTGAACCTGCTTAAAGAACAGACATACCCCCAACATGTGCTTAGCTATGAAAGCTCTGCTAACACTAGCATGGGGCTCTATTGGGGTTCCTGCTTTACTCCTAACCTCAAAAAAACACCTTGATGGAAACCTGACAAACCCTCAATATGTTCCACCAGGATTAGTCAGGATCTGTCTTAAACAGATCAGTTGTGACACTAATGGATGAATGCCATTATAAGTGTGAACACAGCCTGAACATTCAGGTCACAAATTGTCCTTCTTAAAAGGGGCTTATTCAGCCTTAGAAAAGCATGGCCACTTTCACCTAGAGAAAGCAACTCCTGTCCTCAGTTTTGATGTGGTACTGATGTTCAGTTCCATTGACGTGAATGTCGCTGAACTATAATACCACAACACAACCTGAGGACAACTGTGGTGTGGTATTTGCAAGAAAATAGCGTGCTTTTTCGAATACTGAAGAACCAATTTAACACTTTAATTGAAGGAAAACAATGACAAATGTACAGAGAAAACTATAAGAATTGTACACAGAGACCCAGATTTACTAGAATTCTGATGCAGTCGGCGCCAAAAAAAAAAAACCCAAAAAAACAGCTGCTGTTATGTCCAGCAGGAAGTGGTGTATTTTGTCCAGTCTGACACAGTGCTCTCTGCTGCCACCTCTGTCCATGTCAGGAACTGTCCAGAGTAGTAGCAATTCCCTATGAAAAAACCTCTCCTGCTTCTGGACAGTTCCTGACATGGACAGAGGTGGCAGCAGAGAGCACTGTGTCTGGAAAGAATACACCACTTCCTGCAGGACATACAGTAGCTGATAAGATAGCATTTTTACAGAGCTGTATAACTTTTTGACACCAGATGATTTTAGAACATTTTCTCTTTCTTCAGAGTACCCCTTTAGAGTACGCAGTCACCAGATACACAGTGATAAATCTGGCACACCTGAAATCTGCACAGGTTATGAATTAGACATAAAGACCCAAATCTGGGTCTTTCTGCCTTGTACCTTAAAAGGGGCCTGGCCTAAATGCACCAAGTAGTGTGCTAAACTTGGGAACATGAGTTTGTTTGACATAAGGTGAGTAGTAGCTGATCAGACAGGACATCACACAGCTATTAGACACACCAGCTATACCACCAGTCTGATGCACTGACAACTGAAGACGGCAATGCTAGACTGTCCATATGTCCACTGACCAAGAATTAGACCCCTTTCAAATACACTGTAAAGCAACGCATGGCAGATTTTTGGTGCCATATCTGCCGTATCCATTCATATCTGTAAGGTACCAGGGTCAGAGTCCTAATAGATACTGGTGGGACTATCAAATGTTTGTGTAGGCTTTGGTGTAAAATGGTCATACATTGTTGAGAAGTCACTTATTTGCTCCAAAATACATGACTCTTCTAGGTTTGGTGCAAAGATCTGCAACTTTTTACACCAGTGAAGTGAAGGCAGGATCCTAGTGACTTGCCCGCACTGTAGCCAGGGGTGATTCTAGCCTCTCTGCTGCACGAGGCGAACTATAGGAGGACGCCCCCCCCCCCCCCGTCAATCTGCCCACATTATAATACACTAGTGCCCCCTCCACTGCTGTCCCCAATAAACATAATGTTTGGTCCCTTGCTGCACAGAGGATGTCAGGAGAGGAGGGGGCTGATCTCATAGGGGAGGTCACAGCAGCACAGAGGAGGTCAGGAGAGGAGGGTGCTAATTCTATAGGAGAGGTCCCAGCAGCACAGAGGAGGTCAGGAGAGGAGGGTGCTAATCCTATAGTAGAGGTCCCAGCAGCACAGAGGAGGTCAGGAGAGGAGGGTGCTAATCCTATAGGAGAGGTCCCAGCAGCACAGAGGAGGTCAGGAGAGGAGGGTGCTAATCCTATAGGAGAAGTCCCAGCAGCACAGAGGATGTCAGGAGAGGAGGGTGCTGATCTTTTAGGAGATGGTCCCCCTCTTCCCCCCTTATAGATGGACCCCCTCTCCCCCCCCTTATAGATGGTCCCCTTTCCCTTATAGATGGTCTCCCTCTCCCCCCCCCCCCCCCTTATAGATGGTCCCCCTCTCCCCCCTCCCTTATAGATGGTCCCCCTCTCCCCCTCCCTTATAGATGGTCCCCCTCTCCCCCCTCCCTTATAGATGGTCCCCCTCTTCCCCCCCCCCCCTTATAGATGGTCCCTCTCTTCCCCCCCCCCCCTTATAGATGGTCCCCCTCTTCCCCCCTCTCCCTTATAGATGGTCCCCGGTCTGGTCCCGGCTGATGTGCGGCTGCCCGGGGTGTCCCATCCTGTCCCCGGCAGCGCGCGCATCAGAGAGCTCCCTGTGTGCCTGTGGCTTCCGGCGCACAGGGAGCTCTCTGATGCGCGCGCTGCCGGGGACAGGATGGGACACCTCCGGCAGCCGCACATCAGCCGGGGGACTAAGGCTGCATTCCCACGTTCCGTGATCCTGACGGACCCGGAGACCCCCGCGCCCGGACAGCATCTGTAATTAGATGCTGGGAGCGGGGGAGACTTTATTCATAAGCGCCGCGCTGTAGTAACAGCACCGCACGGCTGATTCAGTACAGCGCGACGCTCATGAATACAGTCTCCCCCGCTCCCAGCATCTAATTACAGATGCTGTCCGGGAGCGGGGGTCTCTGGTACAATCAGTGGCGGATTATAATGTGGGCGGTCGCCCGAACCGCCCATATTATAATCTGCCACTGAATGCCGCCCCCAGGGGCGTAGCTAATGTCTCTTGGGCCCTGGTGCAAGAGGTCAACTTGGGCCCCCCCTTTCTCGATGCTATTGGTATATATCTCAAGACTGATATTACCAATAATACCAGTATACAGGAAATATTATCACCGCCATACTGTTACTAAACAAATCCTGTTTACTGAGACCAATATTGCCAATATTACCAGTACACAAGGGGAAATATTACCGCCACACCACAACCATCACCACCATATTGTTACTGACCAAATCCAGTATACTAAATCCAATAAAACACGGTACCACATAACAAGTAACAAATAATACCACCACATAGTGACTAACACCACCGCTGCTACTGAATATAATCCTCTGTACATAGACCAATATCACTTCATACAGTCATATAGAGGTGGACGCACTGTACACAGGATCTATACACCATATGCATTACAGTGCAGTTATATCAAGTGACTCACAGGGGACATCTTCTCTGATCGGAGTTCTTCCCTTTTCATCTTCTCCATCTGCCCTGGGCCATTATGAGAACTTCTCTGGGCCACGAATCCACAGAATCTGCCAGACAGACATATAAGGCTCCTTACACTGACACCATCCTCATCTCTCTAAAAACTGCACATCTGTACTGTCCCCTTTACACCCTCATTTAGTAGGTAGCCCTGACACTATGTGACCCCCCCTTAAAGTACATGCCCCCCTCTGTGCATGCCCTATTGTATACACCCCCCATGTAGTCCACCTTATAGATGGCCCCCAATGTTTCCCCCTTATAGATGGCCCACTGTGTTGTCCCTCTTATAGATGCTCCCCATGTTATCCCCCATATAGATGGCCCCCCCATTTTATCCCCCTTACAGATGCCCCCCATGTTGTCCCCTCCTCCTGCCCCTTCATCACCATACTACTACCCCTTCATCCTCCTGCCCTTTCATAATCATACTACAAACACCTCCATTATAATACTACCACCCCCTTCATCCTCCTGCCCTTTCATCATCATACAACTACACCCTTCATCAACCTCTTGTTCCATCATCATACCACTACACCCCCCATCATCCTCTTGTTCCATCATCATCATACCACTACACCCCATCATCCTCTTGTTCCATCATCATCACCATACCACTACACCCCCCATCATCCTCTTGTTCCATCATCATCACCATACCACTACACCCCCCATCATCCTCTTGTTCCATCATCATCACCATACCACTACACCCCCCATCATCCTCTTGTTCCATCATCATACCACTACACCCCCATCATGCCCTTTAAAACTAAAAAATCTTTACTCACCTGAATGGTTCCTCTAGTCTTCTTGTCACGCGCGCTGGCGGGCTTACCGCGGCTGGGGGGGGCGCGGCTTCCAGCAGAAGGGGCTGAGCTTCGCAGGACCTGTTTTTTTGCCCTCAAGATGCTCCCAGCCCCGCAAGTCAGCCGGGGGCCGTCCCAGCCTGCCTCTTGTGATCGCAGGCAAAACATTGCTTGCGGTCACAAGAGGGAGTGGGATGGGAGCAGTACAGTGGCAAGGGGGGGCCTCGCGGGCCCCCCCTTGGTAGCGGCCCCATGATAACAGCTGGTGGCGCCGCCTGAGGCAGACGACTCAGGTCGCCTCATCATTGCGGCGCCACTGACTGTAGATTAGTAAATACCCCTTTAAAGCAAAAGAAACATTACTTTTCAGATGTCAACAGACTTCATAACCGCATCAGCAATATATGGACGTTTCTATTTTTACAGCGGACTCTTTTAGCCAGGGAAACTTTACATACAGGTCAGTATTTGCACAGGTGGATTTCATTATGCACTTTATTTGTACTTTATTTGCATAAGCAAAAATATAACATGTGTTCCAGATAGAAGGGAGCAATAAGCAACAGAGTCACGTCAAGAATTACACTTAAAGAGAAACCCTTCAAAAAGGATGCATATACACCGTACTGCTGACTCTTCAGCCTGACTTTATTAGCAATGACTATTCTCTTTAGGCTGGCTTCACACGACCTTAAATGTCTGCAAAAACGTCAAAAAAACAACACTCTGGCGGTTATGAAAGCAAAAACACCATCTGTCAGATGTTAGCTGTAGGTCAATGGTATCTTATGAAATGCCATACATGCGTGGCCTTTTTTGTCTCTGTGGAAATTTATCCAAAACGCAGCATGTTTAGGCTTTGGCATTTTCCTAAAACCAAAAACGCCAAAAAAAAAAAAAAAAAAAAAAAAAAAAAAAGGGGGCAAAATAATCTTTGGCAGTTTTTGGTGTATTACACCTCACCTCCATTCACTTCAAGTCACCCATAGGAGCCAGATACAGAAAGCTAAATGCCAAGCATGGTCTACACACAGTCACCAGAATGCAAGCAAATGGTTACAGCAGCCTGTGTTCATCCTATAGCAAGGAGGCATAGGATGCTTGGAAATACGCCAACGGTACCAGAGAAGGATAGAAAGAAAGCAATGATCTGTGTTTCCTCAATAACCCCTTTAAAGCCCATACAATGATGCTATCTCTCACTAATCCTGTTCAACCATGTTCTGGGTTAACAATCAGTGAGGTCCGACTGACTGGATGGGAGATTACAAATATATAATCAAAAAGAGGGACAAATTAATGTATCAGAGGAAGCTGGACCTGGCATGAAGAGTCCAATACCACTACAGCACCCCTACAGGAGAAGTGAAGTATTACATTGCAATTGAATAGTCAGTTGATTACAGTTTGCACAGAGTCCTTCACAGTTTATAGCCACTCTACTCTTAAAGGAATTACCCAGGATTAGAAAAGACACAGCTACTTTCTTGCTAAAAACAGCACCACCCCTGTCCTCAGGTTGTGAGCAGTATTAAAATTCAATGGAACGGAGCTGCAAAACGACACCCAAACTGAGATCTTGAAAAAAGTGGCCATATTTTCCCAAAAGCTGCATTAGACGGCCCAGCATGTGTGGTAAGAGAACTGATCTGCTAGATCGGCGCCGGTTTACCGAGCCTATTACATGGCTTATATCAAGCAGGCAAAGCTGCATGGATATACAGTGAGTCCAAGAAGTATTTGATCCCTTGCTGATTTTCTTTGTTTGCCCACTAATAAAGACACTATCCTTCAGCACTTTTAATGGTAGATATATTCTAACATGGAGAGACAGAATATCAAGAAAAAAATCCAGAATATAATTTTAAAGAATATATTTTAATTAATTTGTATTTCAATAAGGAAAATAAGTATTTGATCCCTCTTGCCAAACACACTTAATACTTAGTGGCAAAGCCTTTGTTTGCAAGCACAGCGGTGAGACGTTTGTTGTAGTTAACCACAAGTTTAGCACACACACCAGGGGGAATTTTGGCCCACTTTTCTTTGCAGATTCTCTCTAAATCATGAAGGTTGGTGGGCTGTCGCTTGGCAACTCTGACCTTCAGCTCCCTCCATAGATTTTCGATCGGATTGAGGTCTGGCGACTGGCTGGGCCACTCCATGACCTTAATGTGATTTTTCTTGAGCCAATCCTTTGTTGCCTTTGCTGTATGTTTAGGGTCGTTATCATGTTGGAAGACCCAACCACGGCCCATTTTCAGAACCCTGGCAGAGGTGAGGAGGTTGTCCCTCAGGATTGTGCGGTACATGGCTCCATCCATCTTCCCAGTGATGTGGTGAAGTAGCCCTGTACCCTTGGCAGAGAAACAACCCCAAAACATTATGCTTCCACCTCCATGCTTGACGGTGGGCACAGTGTTCTTGGGGTCATAGGCAGCATTTTTCTTCCTCCACACATGGCGGGTGGAGTTGAGGCCAAAAAGTTCAATTTTGGTCTCATCTGACCACAAAACCTTCTCCCAATAACTTGGTTCATCTTTCAAATGATCATTGGCATACTTGAGGCGCGCCTCCACATGTGCTCTCTTCAGCAGGGGTACCTTTCGGGCACTGCAGGATGTGAACCCATTGGTGCGCAAAGTGTTGCCAATTGTTTCCTTGCAAACTGTGGTCCCAGCTGCCTTCAGGTCATTTGCTAACTCCTGCCGAGTGGTTGCAGGACGATTTCTGACTGTTCTCAGCATCATTGCCACCCCACAAGGCGAAATCTTCTTTGGAGCACCGGGCCGAGGTCTGTTGATTGTCATGTTATACTCTTTAAACTTTCTGATAATTGCACCAATAGTTGTTACTTTCACATCCAACACCTTACTAATCTTTTTGTAGCCCATTCCAGCTTTGTGAAGGTCAACAATTCTGACTCTGAGGTCCTGTGACAGCTCTTTGGTTTTACCCATGTTGGAGACTTGAAATCTGTGTGATCTGTCTGATTCTGTGGACAGTTGTTTTTCACACAAGTGATTAGTGAGAACAGGTGGCTTCAGGTCAGGTAACAAGTTGATTGGGAGTGTCTAACTGGTCTGTAAAAGCCAGAACTGCTAATGAATACTAAGGGATCAAATACTTATTTCACTCCATGAAATACAAATCAATTAATATATATTCCTTAGATTTATTTTCTGGATTTTCTTTTTAATATTCTGTCTCTCCATGTAAGAATACATCTACCATTAAAAGTATAGAATGATCATGTCTTTATTAGTGGGCAAACAAAGAAAATCAGCAAGGGATCAAATACTTCTTGGACTCACTGTAGCTAGTGACGGCCGTGCTGCCCTTGCTTTCGTCCACCGCCGGCTGCACATCTGCTATTACACAGAGCGATGTGCGGCCGGTGACTGCTAATCGTTGTCTTACAACATGTTTAGAAGCCATCAGACAGGCGAACATTTGCTTATCAGCTGATTGTGAGGGGGTCCCGATTCGGCACCTTGTAGGATATCAATATACCCTCATAGGATATAGAAAAATGACATTTTTCTCACCGTCTCTGCAGACACCTCCCAGCTGTATTACCATGCAGCATACAGATCAGCCTGATATCATCCGATTTTAATACGGTCAGGTGACCACAATTAACGATAATCCTTTTCCTCGATCAGCTTAGAAAGCTTCTGTCATCCCAAAAATCTCACAAGTTACAGCTCATATTAGTTCCCCCCATTTACACTATCATGTGGTGTTGACATTCAAGGTAACTATTCTTCTCTTCCCAGAATTTCCGTAGTGGGGCGGTGGGGGGAGGATCGACCGTGTATCTATTTTATTAACAAATGCTTCATGCACCTTTAATATTAAACTGCATAACCCGAGCATTTAAATCCATAAGCTCATTTGCGAGGCTTAAGCACAAACATATTGTAGACTTGGCAGCCCGCGCCGCAGTAATCTGAAAAGAATTTTCATTTTACCTGTCACTGCCTGCAGAGAGCTGCTTACATCAACACATTGTGTGTGCTCCGCAAGCAGCCCGGACCCCCGCACCCCCTGCTGAAAGCCATTTCTAGAAGTTAACGTTGCTTCCATTTTGGCACACCCACATGTAATAAGCTTGTGGTATAAAACTAATATCACAGGAAAAAGGAAAAATTGCATTGTTTTAATAGATTGTAGAGAAAAGAAAAAACTATGTTTTTTTAAGCGCACTTGGCACATTATCCACGTCCTATGCATGTGAACAGGGTCTCAGCAATTACATTTACAGACAGTGGGACATTTCCAAGACATGTTTGGTTTTAATCCGGCAATAGTAGAACCTTGCACCCCAAACATTTTATAGGACATTATATATTTTTATTTATATTTATATTTATTTATTTTTATTTTTAAACTATTAAGATTACATGGGGGGGAAAAAATATCTGGACTTCTTGTGGTCTGAAAACTGACAGCACAGATACATACATACATCTGTGCTGTCAGTTTTAAGGGTTGCACAAACAATGTAGGGATAGTTTGTGCAATCCAGGGGCTCAATTTCTCGTGCCATGTAAGGGTGTTTGCAGCCCCCGTGGCCGAGAAATCTTTCATTCTAGAAAGAAGTGATTAAATTACCTGCAGCGCCTCCACAGAGGAAGTGAAGCATTTTAGTGTCCATGTCAATGATTGGACTGAAGGCATGGACATATCCTTCAAAGCACAAGACATTCTTTGTAGCAGCTCTTATTTTAATAACAGGATTTTTCCATTGTAACAGCCTTGCAAGCTAAATAGGACTTTCTGCAATTCTGTAGACCACTCGCTTCAGCAGTGCTATGGGCACAGAGTGATGATACTCTTCAAAAGGCGTTATCCAGGGGACCCGGATGGTGTCACAGGGGGAATTTTTATAATACAAGAATAAACCTGCATCCACCACACCATACCGTCTGACATCTACCCATTTTAGCACAACAGCCAGAAACTATTAGAATTAGATTTTGGCTAGCTAAACAGCAAACACTAAGTTAATGTAACCAGAGATGTGTTCCTATGCAATAACATCTCAATACAATACAGTAGCGGATTAGTAAAGTAGCTGCTAGGACGGCTCACCTCAACGCTTTCCTCAACTTCAATGCCACCATCATTATCATCATCCATTTGTTTATGAATTGTTCTGATGGCTTCCAAGCTGGAGCGGTCCTCTTCTGTAAGACATGGTGGACTCAGGGAAATCAATGGATCTGTGCGGAGAACATGAGAAAGAGGAAGGATGATTATTGGAGCAAAGCTAAAATTGTAATAACAGCAATAAGAATAATAAGAATAACAACCAACAACAACAAATACAAATCTGAATAATACATTATTTTTATTATTGTTATTTTTATTATTATTAGTGAGAAACACATACTTATTAACAAAAATCAGGAGGAGAAAAGGTTTTCACATTCAGTGAGCCTGGGCCAGTAAAGTTTTACATGTCTAGTTACATACAATGGCAAATCAGTCAGAAGTCCCTTTCATGCTGGGAAATACAGTCATCCAGACACGCAACAAAGAACTAAATGATCCAGAAACTTCTCCTGTTACTGCCAACCAGCAAAAAGTTAATGCAGATACATGAGGGTGAAGGGACAACATCACCTTAGCTCACCTTCTCCATAACTAAATGATATTAATAGCGAACACTGGGGAATGAATCAAAATGAATCAAAGCTTTTCTCTCCAAGAAGAGTCGAGAAACCGGATGAGAGACCGGGGTGAATGTGGTGGGGGCCACAGTAAGGTCTTATTCCTACGTCCCGCAAAGTTGTCCGTGATTACGGATCAGCAGTCTTGGATCAACTTCCTGCCCATTCATTTCTGTTATTCTCTTCCACTTTCACAGTCTATGGGATCCGTGATTTTCAAACATGGATCAAATCTGAGCAAACCTGAGCAAACCAGTGAATATTTTTTTTAACCAGTTCAACAATTTTACAGATAATCCATTTTTCATGGAGTAAAAATAGCAGACCTATATGCGGATTTGTGTGAATAAGGCCTAGTGTTTGGAGGATTCCAAACGATCACATGTACACGCCTTTAAAGCAACTCTGTACCCACAATCTGACCCCCCCCCCCCAAACCGCTTGTACCTTCGGATAGCTGCTTTCAATCCAAGATCTGTCCTGGGGTCCGTTCGGCAGGTGATGCAGTTATTGTGCTAAAAAAACAACTTTTAAAACTTGGGAGTATCTGTGCTCTAACTTTGCACCACCCCTCTGTCCCTCCTCCTCACACTCTTCCATCATTAGGAATGCCACTGGAACATTTTCTCCATGCTGAACATTACACAGGTCCTTAACGATCCAGCCCATGTGCCGGGCTGCCACAGGTGGGGAATAGGAGGCAATCTGCCTGGAGCATTCCTAATGATGAGGAGGGCGGGGAGGAGGGACAGAGGTTGTGCCAGCCTAATGCATACACAATCTAAGCCTCGGCCATTGGACACAGGGCTGCCAGTTTAAAAGTTGTTTTTTAGGACAATAACTGCATCACCTGCCAAACGGACCCCAGGACAGATCTTGGATTAAAAGCAGCTATCCGAAGGAACAAGTGGTTTGGAGGGTCAGATTGTGGGTACAGAGTCGCTTTAAAAGGAACTGTCCATTTTCTTTACATACCTAGGGAATGCTAGGTTAATACAAGGGTTTAGTGAAGAAAAAAAATCAAGATCGTATCCCAACCTGCATTACATGGACAAACTATTGATTTCAATGTGCATTGTGCCATACGTAATCTTGCCTGTGGTGGCGCTCCAGGAAAACAAAGCTCTACCAGAGGTCCTGCAGGACCATGAATGTTTCTCAGCCTGATCACACTCGGCCCAGTGATCAGTGGGACCCAAGTGTCAACTTTGCAGCCCTCCAGCTTTAGAAAAACTACAATTCTCATAATTCCTGGAAAGCCAAAGTTAAAGCCCCAGAACCAAAAAAACACAGAAACCTGCACCCCAAGTGTGTGTCCAGGAGCCAATGCACTTCTGCCAAAAGGTCATCGGAAACAAATGTCCGATTATATAATAACATCAGGCTGGCTCCCGGGGCGACAGGTGTCTGCTTTCCCAGCACATTAGCAGCTAGGTACATTAGGTGAGGGATTCACATTATCTTATCGGTTCTCGCCAGGATTCGGCTTTTTCCAGCCGGTGTTACGAAACACAAAAACATTGGATTAAGTGTCACAAGCAACGAAAGGGATTCTTCTACACAGCAAGAAAGTATAAGGAATAGAAAATCATAGGGCTGGGTCTCTGGCACCAGATGACCATAAGTCGCACATGACTGCCAATGAAACAGGTAAAATGGGGGATATAAACCTACAGGCATAATGGGAATTGTAGTTTTGCAATTACACTATAAATGTGTACTGATGCACAGAGGACGGCCTAAAGACACAGCATTCAATAGACAGGTCACCTAAGGACCTATAGAAGGAAGTTTGTTGATATGGTATTACCAATAGTCTCTATGCCTTTCTATGTTGGAAGAGAGAAGCATCATCAAGTTGGATTTCAAAGTGCCTGATCCTTTCCTTCTCAAGAAAGATAGGAGGAGTCCAGAAGGGACCCAGGTATCTGGCAGCAGCTTGCATCCTTCTCACTCAGGACACATGCAGGCTCACCTGTGCTACACACGTGTATGAAGAGGTCAATATATCCGACAGCTATGTCAACTGTATGGTAAGCTTAAAAGGGGTTGTCCAGCCATTGCTTGCTCCACTTAGCTCCATTGCTCCCGTGCCATCACCCGCATTGTACCACTCTGGTCCCTGGTGTGCGCCCGCTTTCAGGGTTCTGGAACATGACGTCCCAGGCCTGCTCAGCATTCATTAGCTGTGACAGTGCCCTGCCTCTGCCAATAAATGGCTAAGTGGGCCTGCAACATCAGGTCTCAGAACCCCAGAAGTGGCCACATACCAGGGACTGAGAGGTAAGTGTGTATTTGTTTTACACCCAGCCCCTGCACAGGGGGGGGAAGAAAAAAAAAAAAGAAAAAAAAAGGAGGTCCTGGCTGGACAATCCCTTTTAAAAGGGTTCACCATAAAAATAAAACATATTGGCCACTTCTCTTCTGCTTCTTCATTCAGCTTAATAGGACTGGTGGTACCAATAGTCAAGTAATGCACTAGCCTATCTTTTGTACATAGGCCGCACATGTCCAACCAGCACTCCAAACCCCTGAGGGGTGGACACAGGGGCCTGGAACTTGTGATTGGCAGGGGTCACAGCAGCTGCATAGAGGGAGAGCTAATTGTTGGTAAACCCATTTAAACACTATGTGGTAACTGAGTGTATTTTCTAACTAATTCTGCACGTCCCTAATAAATGTCTAACCCCATGAAGAGCCGAGACACGAGCGCCGCTGACACATTAACCGCAACAATTACATGTAAAAGCATTCCCTCGCCGCCTCATCCCGCACATAATGAACACATTATTCTGCCTAATGAAACACAGAGCTGAAACAACACACTGTTCCAGTGCCAAGCGGCAGAGGTCTCCCGAGCCATGAAAGGAAATACAGCCATGTCCAATCTGCTTGGTAAAAAATGGAAGACTGTATTAAATTCATTGTGCGGCCAGAATGGGGAAAAAAAAAAAAAAAAGTCCTAATAAAAGCACATCCTTACCTTTATCTATAAAGGGGATTGGTATCGAAAACTAAAAAAAAGGGTCTTGTGTGCAAATCCTTACTGGGGATCACAGAATAAGCGTCTTGGGGATGGACCACTGGCTGACACCCTCTCAGCATGTACCATCAGTAAAGGAGTGATCTTCTACTATTTGCCGAGAAGCATTGATGTTTTTTATTACAGCCCGATTATCTGTCTTTCCTAGAAAGGTGTGCTCCTAAAAACCGTCCTCTGTAAAAAGGCCATCAATCACCCGATGAACGAGAAAACTCTCCTTTGGCGGCTGATCGGATCTTTAGCTAAGACTAAAAATCATTGTTTTAGGCTGCATATCACCCCATGTAAAATGGTGGCCAACAAAAATGAATAAGGGCCACATGACTGATCCAGCAATCATTCATGCAAACCAGTCTGCATGATAAATGGAGCTACAAACAGTACCTGTGCATGACACCAATAACCCACTGAAATCAATGAGAACCCTGTAATGCTTTGTTCCCCCTGTGGAGGCGCTGCAGGCAATCTGAACACATAACTGTATATGTCGGCCTTTCTTACTTGTACTCTGCAGATTTGAGCAGATGCCTCATCACAAGCAGGTGCACCTACCACCATGCCCGGAAGACAAGAAGCCAGACACAAGTGAAGACAGGAACGTGCTCCATTACATTGAAGGGCACAGGACAGATGCCTGGCAGGTGTTCCCACGTGCACAGCTTATATACAAGGCATTTCCTTGGCAGGGAGCGGATTTCTTAATAAGATACTTCTGAGAACACTGAAGAACGTCCTGTTCTCACCCAGAAAGTTCCTGAACACTGAACCTCTGAAACCCCTTCATCTGTGCCGAGTGTAGAACAACAAATAAAATCTTGTCATTCTTACAAAGATCTATGGTATGAGCACTACCTTCAAGGTCACCGGACAATGACTTCATACCACTGAGCACATGAGACACCATGGGAAGTGACCAGATTTTCTTATAAAGCAAAGAATGGGGAATAAACATCTGATCGGTGATGGTCCAAGTGCTGGGTCCTGGTGCAGAGGTCCACTGTCCCCCAAGCATACATGCTACCACTCCATTATAAATAGTGTGGTCCCCAGCTGTCAGACTCCCACCAGATACTTATCCCCTATCCCATGAAGAGAGGATTTACTCTTAACTAGAGATCAGCGAACCGGGTTCAGGTTCGAGTCCATCCGAAACAAGAGCGTTCGGCATTTGATCAGCGGTGGCTGCTGAAGTTGGATAAAGCCCTAGAGCTATGTGGAAAACATGGATATAGTCATTGGCTGTATCCATGTTTCCAGACAACCTTAGAGCTTTATCAAAGTTCAGCAGCCCCCGCTAATCAAGTGTCGAACGATCGGGTTCGGATGGACTCGAACCCGAACCCGGTTCGCTCATCTCTACTCTTAACCCTTCAACTCCCTAAGAGACTACATAAAAATGGGGTGTCTAAGCTTGACAGCTCTAAACAGCATTGACTATACAGGTCGGGTCACTTTGGGACTTCTGTACTTGTGAGCAGCTGGTACTGTTATAGGATACAATGTGTAATCTACATGGCAGGGGCCGCTCAGGGGCATTTAATGTAAAATGTTCTTATTTTGGAAGAGAATGTCAGACGCTGAACAGCAACAGTCTACAAATCAGTCACCGACCAGATACTTATACAGCGGCTACTCACCGCTAAGAAGCATCCAGCAGCAGAGTATTACTGATTTATATACTTGGTTACTATACATACTACTATTATGCTGATATATATACACTCCCTCCACAGTCAGTAACAGTGAGAAGACATTCTGGGAAATCACAGTGATCCCATTCTCTTCTCCACTTCTTTCCTGACGGTCATCATGACCCGGTAATAAGCCAAATAGTCAGCAGAGACTCATCTGGTTTATAAGGTTTGAGCCCTACGGACATCCCTAGGGGGCCATGTATGCAGAATCTTATAGAAGAGCATCAAGCAATTTATATATTGTTATCTGCATGGTGAAAGACAACATTGGCTACTGGTCTCAGCATCTGCTGGGACTATCAGCGTACATTGTCGTGTGAGGGATGTACGTGCTTCTATAATACATAAACACATTATATAGAGAGCTATAGCTTCCTGTTTACTTAGATTGCCTTAAATAATAAAGGAAGTCTGTGGTGAGAAAATCTGGGCCGCAAGGTTAGACAGAAGGTTACTATGAGATCAATGGAAACACGTACGAGACATTACATGGGGAGAAATAGGCAACACTCACAAAATTCATGCTGCTTATGGACTCCAAGTTAGCCATAGGCACTAGGTGTGCTGCCATATGGTGCCCTGGGAGGTACAATTTCATTTTTGCTATATAGTATTTTTCACACTTATTAGCGTAAGCTGCCTTTTCAACACTTTTCCATGCAAATAAGTGACTTGTTTACATGAAAAATAATTAAAAACACATGTAGACTATGCAAAGAAAAAATATATAGTCCTCTAAGTCACAGCAGCCCTATGTGATATGGTAAAGAAACATAACTAACATTAAAAAAAATTCTAATTTAATTATAATATATAAAGTATCTGAAATTTCTGCTCCACACTGAGAAGGGGCAACTACCCCGAAACAACTGTCTGTATTGTTTACATGATCATTATATGCAATTTTATATATTATAATTATATTAAATGATTTTATTATGTTTCTTTACCATATCACAAAGGGCTGCTGTGACTCAGCGGACCATATAGTTTTTCTTTGCATTTCTTGGTATACTATGCCACTATAGGTAGGGGCAGACCCCAAAGTTTAACCTCTTTCTAGAATATACATGCAGACTATGGCACACATTTTCAGTGAAAAACTAGAGTAGTCATTGTACTAGAAATTGGGCTTTGATAGTGATACTTAGCAAAGTATTAGGATTCTTGATACAAAAATGATTGCCAAAATAAAAATGCCTTTAGTGTGGGGCACAGTGCTCGGACCAGGAAATCTACTAACAGTAAGGCTGGGTTCACACTGCATTTTGGCAGTTTGTTTTTTTCATCCGTTTTTTTGCAAAAAACAGATGAAAAACAGATTGCAAAAAACGGATGCATTTGTGTGCATCCGTTTTGATCCGTTTTTCCATTTACTTCCATTATAAAAAAAAAAAAAAAAAAAAAAAGATCAAAACGGATTCGTTTTTTTTTTGGACGGACACAAAAACGTGGCTGACACTTTTTTTGTCCGTTAAAAAACACATATCCGTTAAATGGATTGCAAAAACGCAGTGTGAACCCACCCTGCATATACCAACCCTGGCTTACCGTTTTGTAAGTAGAGCCAGAAACTCCTGTCTCCTAGTCTACTACTGTATGAAGCTTCTGTGGCAGTCTACACTGTGTAAGTGACCAGCGATATGTACTCACACACACACTGCATAGCACATGAACTCTTTGGTGCTAGCTACAGCTCTATGAAATTGTGGTAGTAAACCTTTTGCCCCTACATAGTATTGAAATCATATTTAAAAGGATAACACTAGTGCACAGAAAAAAAAATTAAACATCCAAAACCTTGTTTTTATACCTGCCATGATTGCAGAGGGCCTCTCCGCCTGAAACTGCACCGTTCTGGGACCCCGCTGTGTGCTGTTCTGCATTTTCAAATCTCCTCTACTTCCTGGTTTTGACAGCATAGTACACACTGCAGAGTTACTACAAGTCCCAGAGTCCCTTTCACCTCCTGTTCCGCCCACTATTTCAAACCTCCCACCCCTATATTAATTCTACCTCCCCTACTACCCACCCACACTACACGCCCCTCTCTTTCTTTAGTTACACCCCAAAACAAACACAGGCACATTCTTTATTTCCTGTGGCGGCACACAGACACTTTCACTTTGCAACGTAAAGAGAATACACTGCAAAGTGAAACCTTTAAAAATGCCGCCCCTGGTAAGCTGACAGCCAGTCATAGCCTTTCCATAGCCCCAAACACACCCTCCAGTGCACAATAATGGTAAATATATACTGTACTGAATTGAATGAGAAGGAAAAGACTTCTTGTGCACAAGCACACCAGAAACCTTTTTACTGGCTGGAGGAGATCAGATGGCCAGTAGTTGCTTTAGCCAATCCAGACTGAGCAAGATACGTCATCTGTCTACGCGGAGAGGGGGGCCGGACACAAATAAAGACAGGCAGCAGTGAGGCGGGCCCATCTCCAGTTACGCTACCTGGGGGGGGGGGGGGGGTATTTGTCCTTTAACAATGCAGATGCATGCTGGGAGTTGCAGTTTTGCAACACTTGGAAATAACTGCTGCTATAGAGATGTGCCTGCAAATAATACAAGTACCAGCGACCGGGATGTGAGCAAAACCAAATATGTTTCCTGCAGTTTAAATCCCAGCTCCCAGCAAATGGTGGAGAAGACAATCTGTGGCCGATGCGTCCAAAATCCTCTAATCCTTAACTTAAGACAAGAATATATAAAGCATACCCGGTCCATCCCATTCATTCTCATTTATTAGGTCTCACAGCCTTGAAGTCCTTCCGGGGGACAGAATAGAGGATGCCCCTTTCTGTTTTTGGATCCATCACAGTACATGCGTTGCTGAAGGAGGATGTGCTGGAGGAGGTGGAGGATAGACAAATTGCTATAATTATGCTGTCCAGGAAAACGCTGATTGACTGAAGACAGAAATTGACACAGTCTTCTCCAGATGAGATTAGAGGAGGTTATCCTAAGAGATTTCACTTGTTCGAGTGTCAATCAAATCAGTGTTCTGCATGTGCTGTGTACCCGGTGGTCTTGACCAAATAAGAACCGCAATTTCCCATCTATTATCAGGTTTATTTACCAGACTAATATTGGAGGTGACGAGCCGTGACTGTAATGACTGAATTAGAGGTTATGTATCGCCTGTCCAGGGCTGGTAACGCAGCTATTCTCACATTCAACCAATCTTCTAAGGCCAGCCACGACGGAAATTGTATTTTTGCAAGGATTCTTACTTACTGATCATTACAATGGGTGATCCCTGTTTCCCAAACTTGCTATAAGAGTAAAGAGAACTTGGGGCCATGCACGCTCAATGCACAGTCTAGTCCAGTCACATTGATTGCTGAAATACTCTCATGCCATGCATCTCTGGGGTAAACCACTGTATTAGTGATGTGTCATCTGAGGTTACAACGCACCTTGTGCACGAAGTAGCAAACAGTACAAGAGCAGATCACCTGAAGCAGTACTGAGAAGTGACTGTAAATGTACATAGGTACATAGGTGCAAAACGTTAACACATATCCAACATGTATTCTCTACAGTTACTGAAACAGGGAAAAAGGCAGAAAAAAAACAACAATATGAGGAGCAGCTTTAGCTTTTACCCACTGGAATAGGATATGAAACATTGTGAAACGTGCTGTGCCAATAGTGAGCGTTAATGGGACAAACAGATGGCATACATTCCCTCCCAGCGCTTACTCATCACAAGCCGTGCTGCACAGTATAACCAAACACACACACCATGGATCTAGTGCAAGACACCCTGGCCCAAACTACTCACATTAACCCCACTATATCTTTTACAATATCCTTTCAGAAAATTGTTCCCTCAGGTTGTCTCCTGGAGGGAGTCTCCTGAGCCGGTCGGGTCACGGAGACATCAGCGCCCAAAGCCCGGCGCGCGCGCTGACAGCAGAGTCAGATGCCCATAGAGAGTGAATGGGGAGTCCGATGCTCAGTCATTCCCTATGGGCATCGGACTCATCTCTCAGCGCGCGCCGGGCTTCGGGCGCTGATATCTCCATGACCTGACTGGCTCAGGAAGCGGGACCACGTGAGTATAGGGGGATCTAACAGGGGGTCGGGAGCTTGTCACCCCGGCACGGGGGGTGACAGGTCCTCTTTAAATGACCATCTTGGTGAGGCTTTTGTTAAGGGTCCATTCACACAGGAAGATTATCTGATAGATTATCTGCCAAAGATTTAAAGCCAAAGCCAGAAACAGACTATAAACAGAGATCAGGTCATAGAAACGTATACCTCAAGGAAAGCCTGAGATTTCTCCTCTTTTCAAATCCATTCCTGTTTTTGGCTTCAGATGTTTGGCAGATAATCTGTCAGATAATCTTCCTGTGTAAATGGACCCTTATGCTGGGTTTACATGGAACGATAATTCGCCCAATCGAACGATTAACGATTTTGAAGCAACAATTTGGTTTTTATAACGATCAGCGTTTAGATGGAGAAAAATCGTTAGAAGATTCGTAAGAAAAATCGTTATTGCGATTAAGATCGCTTAAGCCCATCTTTTGCATAGGGTGAATCTTTGAAAGACTGTTTACACGAAGCGATCTGCGAATTTTTAGCGAACGACGAACCACGATTTGAGAACATGTTGAAAGAGCAAAATGAATGATTTTTCGCTCGTCGCTTGTTCGTCTGCTGTGTTTACACGTAACGATTATCGCTCAAATGCGATCGTTATTGTGAAAATTCGAGCGATAATCGTTCTGTGTAAACGCAGCATTAGTCTTATGTATCTGTCATATAGTCACAGCAAATCAGCACAAAAACCTGTGTGGCTTTAGTTGTGGATTTGGTGTGAAAATGCAGTCTGAATTTCACTTTCTCCATTGATTTCAATGGGGATATCAGCGTTTAAAGGGTACTTGCCATTTAAAAAAACTATTGGTGTCTAAAGTTTTGATTGGTGGGTGTCTGGGTGCAGAGACCACACTAATAGCTAGAACCTTTGGGAAGAATACATTTAGCCAGCACTTGCTGTGGTTTTGCAGTGCAAATTTCCAAGCTGAAAATCTGCACCAAGTTTATCTAGTGTGTATATACCTTTACACATCAGAAATATTGGCATCCAATAGACCCCAATGGCTAACTATGCACCCAACAGAGCCCCTAGTGTAGGTGTGAGCACAGCTCCACAGGGAAGGTATCCGAGTACGACCTGGTAAATGGATCCGCACTCACAGAGGTGGCGGGTACAGACGTCTAGATGAAGGATACCTAGGTGTATACCCAATAAGTACAGAAACACTAAACTAAAGCAGAGAGCCTGATAGAGTAGTAACTACTGATGAAATATGAATAGGGGGCAGATCAAGAAAGTCACTCACCTTCTGGGGTTGTGTAATCCAGAGCCACAAAACCCAGAAGAGCATGTAACCTGGTGTGTGTCCCACACCTCCACAATCGTCCAGTGCTGCAGCACATACCTTTAAGAATCTTCTACAGAAATCATCTCTAAATTATAGGATTTCTATGGTCAATGGTGCTTGGAAAAGATGGTCACCCATATAAACATGTACAAAATAAAAATAAAAAAAACAATTCATGAAATAAAACAGATTTAAAAAGTTTTAGTGGTTTGAATGAGCAGAATAAATGTAAGTAACAAGTGTAAGCTGTGTATCTGTGTACGTTTGGTGTAAATGTAAGATTTCAGGGTTATCTCTGCTAACCTTAGTGAATATTTTGGGCTTCATCTGGCTCAGACGCTGTAAGCATGCACCGGCTTCTAGGAGTCAGCTGTCAAGTACAACAAATGGTGGGTCTACAGGAAGCGGAGGAAGGGAGGGGGCTGCCAGGACTGACGTTTAACTCTTCCTCCTCACCACCCTTGCTGCTCCATTCCAGGGTCACTCCTGTTAGGCTCCCATGACAATGAATGCCATGCTGGCAGCCAGGCAGTGCCCTCAGATGGCATCCTCACCATTTCTCTAAGAAATCAGGTAGCCAAGATCCGGGGGAACGGCCGCTGAGTGAATGGGACCTCAGTGTGTTTCTTGCACAACGGCCAGTGCAGAGGAAACACAGGACACACACTCTAAATAAAGACGGAGTGCTGACCGGGAGACAAAAACTAGTTTGTAAAGCTTTTCCTGATCGTATTTCCACCTAGTTCCGGTCTATTTCACACCCATGCACTTCCATAATGACAAATTCCCTAATGTGATGAAGATGGAAATGTTATAAGAGTTGGCTATACAGGAGAAGCACTGAGCTTTGTAGAAACCTGGTATTAGTAGTCATTTGGCCATACACAAGCCATAGCGAACAACTATATAAACTGATCCCTCCATCCACATGCACAACAGGCTCATAGGTCATGTGTTCTCAATGAAGAAAGGAGGGGTAAGACACCTATTGCAGTGGCTGACACCCCTAAGAACAAAAGATCAACAGGCCTATCCTAAAACCCAAAACCCATTCCCGCAATAGATGTCAGGAGGCCTTAAAGGGGTAGTGCTGTAAACAGTGTTTTGGTATGTATACTTTAACTTCCGGGGGAGGGCTGGGGGGGGGGGGGGCCAGACCGCTTAAAGGGGTTATCCAGTGCTACAAAAACATGGCCACTTTCCCCCTACTGTTGTCTCCAGTTTGGGTGGGGTTTTGAAACTCAGTTCCATTGAAGTAAATGGAGCTTAATTGCAACTGCACCTGAACTGGAGACAACAGTAGGGGGAAAAGTGGCCATGTTTTTGTAGCGCTCGATAACCACTTTAATCACACACATTACAAAGTTATATAACTTTGTAATGTGCGTTAATAAGCAGTCTGAATGAGACAAATACTCTGTAAGCTATTGTGACGGGATCAACATCCTAATGCTGGTTTTCCCTGCAGCAATGTGAAGGACCAAATGAAGACGACGCTCCCTTGTTTACATGGACTATTTTTTTTCTTAATAGAGTAAACTTAACTTAGGCAAATGTGAGAAAGCCAAGAACAGGAACAAGTCCCTAAAGACTTCCTGTCGTCAGTTCTCACCCATCTATTTTTAAGTCACCCACACAAATTGTGAGGTATACGTCAGCAACCCAGGAGTGGGATGGTGCTATACATCACAGTATACCCCACCAGACACACATTACTCTTGACCAACATAGTCTTAAGGTGACAATGTTTGTCCACTCTGTGAGGGCATGGGTCTACACCAGAGGTCTCAAACTCGCAACCCTCCAGCTGTTGCCAAACTACAATTCCCATCATACCTGGACAGCTAAAGCTTTGGCTGTCCAGGCATGATGGGAATTGTAGTTTGGCAACAGCTGGAGGGCCGCGAGTTTGAGACCCATAGTCTACACAATAACAGAACTGACAGGGGCAGATTGTATAGGGAACACTCACTTGTCCATCTATTCATTTACAGCAGGTACAACAAATTAGAAAATATTACCCTTAAAAACTAAAACTAGAAAATTATAAATGGGTCCAGGTGGCCTTCAGAAGGAAAAAATAAGCCATACACACCTGCCGCTGCTATTCCAACAATGCTTGGAGACTTGCTGGTTATCTTTCCTGGTGACATTTCCCCAGGCCTGAAATATGTTTCATGAAGTTTCATATGTTGCGATATCACCAAAAACCACAGATGTGGACGCTATCAGAACAGCAGCAACAGGGATCAAACATGTCCCCCCTCAAAGGAACAGAAACACACAGTCACCTGTTGGGGCACAGCACTGGTATACCCTTACAATAGTCTGGGATCAGATGAAGACACCATAGCACCATAGGCTGGACTAAGGCACAGTTTATAGCTTTTTCTTATCCTAGCAGTCGTGAAGGGAGGGTGACTACTGTCATACCCCCAATGACCATGCAGTCACCCTAGCATAAGACAGCATGGCACCTCAACTACTTTCCCATGTCATTGGGTTTGTCCACATGTACTCTCCTGCCTGGCCAGACACTGACCATGGAGAGATGGTGCTATTCCACACAATACAACCTATGCAGTATTCTCGCTACATATTGCATGGTCGCATTGGGAATTGTCATAGCCACCGAGCAACAGCATCTCTCCACACCCAATAGCAGATGGGTTAGGAGGGTATGCCTAGACAAGTCATGGTCTAATCCAGAACAAAAGGGAAGATCATCCATATCACAAAGAAAAAAAAAATACTTCTAGTTAGTACCACAGTCCCCTATCCGCCCCAATACATTCCACTCATCCAAGCTCCTCACACTTCATTCTGAGTTTTCCCAACATCCATAAGTGTTAGTGACATAGTCTGTAACTTTCCCATGACTTCTCACAAGTATTCTCCAAAGGCAGGCGATCTTCTGGCAAACTCCATGGCTCTAATCCTTCCTCCAGTTTGTAATTCTTGGAGAAGAACCAAGAGATCAATTGGGAAGACGACGACTATGGATTCTGCAGCGTCATTCTCTGGATTTATATAAGATGATAACCCTATAAGCCTGCCGCACCACCCTATAGTCTGATGCACCTTCTCAGCTGGGGTCTCTACTGATATAGGGGCTTCTGGTTAGCTGTAAATGACGTCTCACCATCGCACAGTGAATAGTTCTGCAACTTTCTCACAGACTTTGTTTTCAGGCTTTGTATTAACTGTCAGTGAACGGAAACATTCTTGTTTAGATCTACAGGCTGAAAACTGTCCTAGTCCTGGTCCCAGCACATCTCAAGTCCCAAATGTTCATAGGATTATATCACAGTGACGGAGGTCAAAAAAGGGCCCTTCTGGCCTCTGCTTGGCCAATACACTACACTATTCCAAACAGTGTCTAACAGGGCGGAAAAAAAAGAAAAATGTATGTTAAACATATATAGGCAATGGATACCACCAATGGACATCAACATATACAGAGCCTGAGAGTTTACTAGAATGACATACAGTCCTCAGCCACTGCCTTCTGGTTGCTACAACGTAACAATGAATGTATCGAAAGGCTTAGTGAATATCAGTATTAATATCACACAGGTGACTTGACACAACTGTATTTAATACAAAGCATAGATGAAAGCAGCAGAACATGATGCAGTGACCGTGGTTTATGTTGCATAAGTGGAAACCCCCTTGAAGCCATTGGTTGCTGCTTACATCACATGAAAACTATAGATAACAGGTTACAACATAACCGGTTATAGGGTCACATGCAGCTTATACAACTCACACTGAAGAGGTCAATACAGATCAATACAAGGTGACAGTTGTCATCTCTGGGAGAAGCAGCATTATTACATAGAGCCCCTGAAAGTGATACCAGGCATCAGAAAACATGAAGTCTCCCCCACCTTTGTGTCTATTCTGCTACATCTATCAGGCTCCAGACACTAAACGCTATCAGAAACACAAGCGTCGCCCTTCTTGTCACAGCTCCAAAGCTTCCTAAGACTTGGTGACTGAGAAGCAGGACATGGCCTTCCCTTCCTGCAGCAGTAACACTGTACAAAGGAAACAAGGAGCCACATCCAAGGGTATAGTGCAGCCACTATGAATAGTGCAGCTGGGTACTGCAAGTGTTAACTCCGATCAGCGCCAGTCATCGTGGCATTGTAGTTAAGCAGAGCGACATGTTGGGGTTTATTTTCTTTACTTTTAAGCAGAGTCATTAAAACTAGGACTAGAAACTACTGGCTATGGACATCTCCTGTAGTACAGGAATCCATATCGCGGACCTCCAGCTGCTGCAAAACTACAATTGCATATACAGGACTGTCACAGGGCTGCATTTATCTTTCCAAGGAAGTTTGAAAAAGAAAAAGCTGCACAGTGATTGGTTGATGACCAAACTTGAAGCTCCACAAATAGAAAACGCACAATCCCCAATCCCCAAAATAATTCTGTACAGGATGTAAGCCCGTATACAGCAGAATCCCTAATAACAATCCCTATAAATGAGGAGATGGTTATAGATCAAACCCTTCAACTGCGGAAGGAGAAAGGCCACAGCAAACTTCCTGCCCAGCTGAGACACTGAAGGCTTCTTCTCTCTTCCTCAATAAACATCCACTTCACGAGTCCCCAAAGACCCCACAGAGCCATGAGTACAGGGGCCGCATATACTGCAGTACAGGGCCCACTTGTATATATACTCCCCTCTCAATAAACATGTGACGGAAAGAGTCAAAACTTCAGTATAACATGCTGGGTGGGAGGTGGTACAGGAACACCACACAGTGAAAAGAAAAAAGTTTGTCAATTCAGAAAAGTATTAAATAGAACTTGTTGTGTGCGATGAGACTGAAGACTCTTCCGAGTGATCTGATGAGGGTTGTAGTCATCTCAATCTACCAAATGGTATTGATGGTCCAGTAGCACTCTGGGTAATCCATACTGGTTATTCCCGGATCAATGTTTGGGCCTCTTATGTACGCCGCTGCTGCTGCTGGAACCAGTGACATCAAAAAAATATTTTCCAAAAGAAAACAAAAACACCCATATCGATATAAGGAACCGTGGATCCAGAAGCCAATCTGGTGACTTCTATAGGGACCAAAAAAACTTTCAAAGAAGAAACAATCCAAATAAATAAGCGTCAGTCATAAAGGTCATAAAAGTAATGCCCCCCCCCATTACCCAAGAAGAGTGGTAGGATAAAGGTGTTATTACATTGTGTTCAGGTGGTAGCGGGTAGAAAGCTTCTGCCAAGAACACATGTATGACTGGTCAAGCTGAGCACGGACGTGTATAGGTGATCAGGAGAGATGACAATAGGATAGGACCTGCATAGAGGAGCGTAACAATGCAGAGCACTCCATGTTCTTCTTGCTAAAGCAACACTCACACAAGCCAAAGAGTTCATAAAAGGAAAAAAAGTGAAGTTTTCTCTTTATGTCGCCAGTGTGCATGCTTTATTATATCTGCTACGCAGGGTGGATTTGTTTTAAATCAAACTGATTTAAATCACGATTTAAATCACGATTTAAATCACTAGTCAGGAAGGCTTGATTTAAATCAGTGATTTAAATCAAAGTTTCTACCTAAACTAGTTCTTGCTACTTTAACATGCAAGTAGATGAAGATTTTTAGAATCACTTTTTATATTACTTTTTTCTCCCCAGTTTAATGGGTTAATCATTCATATTTGGACACCACTCTTCTGTTGTACTTAGGAAGGAGAAAAATAATCCTGAACTTAATAACAATTTAAATGGATTTATTCAACTGAAACAATAACAACATTACAGCATACGTTATTTGCTTAAACAAACATCCATGTTAACTAATGTAGGCTAAACAAAAAAAAAAAAATAGTCCAAACAATCAGAAACATATTGTCTAACTTCTTGGACTTGGTACTGAAGGGGTTGATTCTGTATTCATAGGTTTGTAGAACAATAGGATTAAGGTCTTTTTCTCAACTCTGTTCATGTTGTAACATTTGAGAACATATACATACAGCCTTTATTCTACTGAGTTAAACAACTCCGCTTTATCTCATGATGGAAGAACCTTTGGATGGTAAAATATTTTCCTCAAAAAGCAGTTTATTGAAAAAAATCCGATTTAAATCAAAAAAATCCGATTTAAATCAAAAAAATCCGATTTTTTTGATTTTTTTAAAAAAATCATTGATTTTTATCCACCCTGCTGCTACGTGGATAAGCCCTAACACCGACTTTTTATATTGCTGCACTGTGCTGTAATAAAACTAAACCAACACTGCTACATCAGCTCCACCCTTAGCATGGGGAATAAATGCAGAGATCAGTTAAAAAGACGGCACAGGCGGCCTATGTGACTCACACACAACGTGTAGGCAAAAAAAGCTACTTACATATCTGTGTAGGAAATCTGTATAAGAGGCAATCCTATAAAGAACCACCCAACCAGACAGCTGGGATATCGTTACTTACTTACTACAAGTATTATATACTTAATAGGTAACTGCTCAAATGAAACTTCTACCAAGCCTTACTTTTGGCCTTTATTGTAGCCCAGAGCTGTATTTACAATTCTGCCGGTTGTAACTGGTAACAGCACTATAGACTAGACAGGCAAATCACCAGAGGCTGATGTCAGACTATTGGATTTCAATGATGGTTTTGCTCTTTGATATGCTATGGATCTGTACACAGAAGAGCCCCATTCAATAAGGTTAATACACCTGCAATGCGTTTGACCCAAAAAACATCAAATTCACACACACCCAAAAAAAAAAGGGCATAAAATACACTAAAACACAGTCCAATAGTGTGTAAAGGGGGGGGGGGGGCTCTCTAAACTCTCAAGCAGAAGTCAGGAAAGAAAAGGACCAAACATGTTTAACTATACGACCTTTTGGTTCTCCTGGAGATAAGCCACCACCACTAGGGAAGTCTGAAAGAGACCTTCTCCTAAATTCATAGCATATCCTGCTGAGCGTGCATGGTCATTGAGGGAGAGGCAGCTGTACTTTCAGCTGACAGCTATCCAAGACGCACAGCCAGTGTTAGGGCTCTATTCCACCGAACGATTATCGTTAAATTAATCAAATCTGAACGATAATCGTTCGGTTGAAATGCAGTTAACGATTAACGACCGAATGAGGAATTGTTGATCGCTATATAAGACCTGGACCTATTTTTATCGTTGCTCGTTCGCAAATCGTTCGCATTGAATAAGACGTCGTTTGCCGTAGATACGAACGCAATAGTGAAGAAATACGGAAAAAGAAACAATTGCAATTACGATCATAAGTAACGATTATCGTTCCATGGAAAGGAGTGAACGTTTTCAGGTCTTTCGCAATAGCGGTGGTTTGAGATCGTTAACGATTATGCGAATGATAATCGTCCGGTGGAATAGGGCCCTTAGATAACTGGCAGCCATTTTTCTCCCCAGCATACGCATGCTCGGGTTAGGTAGGTGTGCATGTGTAGAAAAAGGGAAACGTGGCAGTATATTCTCCATGTGAATTAAAGGATTGGCCTTCAGGGCCTTGTATTATAATATTCGCTTACAATCATTCAGCTAAATGCAAATACCCAGGCTATCCTTGATCCAACACTGAATGTTGTGTGACTTGAAGAATTGGAAATGCAGCTCTGGAGTATTATACGAATGCGTGTGCAGATCATTTCTATAGGTTAGCTGGTATTGAAAGGTGAACATTGTTTTTTTGGCAGCAGCTTTTATGTAGGGAACGATAGGGCTGAAAAAGCTAGAAACCAGAAAGACGAGGTATTACGATCTCCCATTGTATAGGAGAGAAGCCGGTTCTGTCTAGGAAGCTGAATATCAGCCACTTTCCCCATAGACGGTGTGCACAGACTCAGCACTTTCCCTGTGAAACCTTATCCTCTGCCTGTGTCTCCCGCCGCTTCCTCATTCCTCCAGGAGGATGCTGACAATTACAGCGCAGATGACAAAGGGCTTGCCTCACAAGAAGGAATCCTGCAGACAGGGACCCCCTCCGATGGCAGGAATATCCCCTCCCCATCATATGCTGAGTGTAATCCCCGCTCTGCCAGGCCTGGAGCAGGCAGCGCTGAATACCGCAATGCTGCTAGACTCCTGGATGCAGGCTGACATAGCAGAGCCCCTACAGACGGGCTACACAACATGCAGCAGATAGAGCCACCGCAACATTCAATCATGAGGAGAAAATACACAATCCTTCTAGATAGAAGAGGCTGGGAGAGCAGGGCTGCAACACAGCTCAAGTGCTCCCCAGTGGGAACAGGAGACCCCCAATACACCCCGAGGAGTAAACCCGATTTGTACAGGAGAGGCCATAATGCCACATAATTATATGGGTGGCAAGAACTGATTCACTGCCAGCTGAGGAGATTGGTACATATAGGAGGGTGGTGACAATGTGGGGGGCAGATAACCTGTGGGGGACATCCTGGGTAGGTGGGGTCAGGGAGTCATTCTAGATTATGGATGGGGTCAAATACCCTCAGAGTAGGGGGTGAGATACCCTCAGGCGTCACATCGAGGTCCTGTGTATGTGAGATCAGATACCCCATCTAACTTAAGTAAGGTGCCCAAACAGGGTACTGTCTGTGGGCCCAGATTTAGGCCATGTGTATATGGGATAGTTAGATACCCTCAGGTATCTAATCCATGGTTAGTATATGGTAGATTCTCAAGTTCTGCTGTGCTTGTTGAGGTTAAGCCCCTTGAAGAGCCGTGTAGGATGTATAAAGATGGAGGTAAGATACTGCAGCTAGACTGGCCACCTGAGGGGAAGTGGGGTCTGATGCCCTCAGGTGCCCCATGTATGTGGGGTCAGAAACACAGACAGGGACCCCATATACCTTCAGGTGGCCTCTCTAGCTCCAGTATGTGATACCCTTTATAGGTCTGTGTGTTCTCTGTGGGCTTGGATACCCTCAGGGGCCCTAGCTAGGTCTAGTATGTGGGCTTGGATACCCTCAGGGGCCCTAGCTAGGTCTAGTATGTGGGCTTGGATACCCTCAGGGGCCCTAGCTAGGTCTAGTATGTGGGCTTGGATACCCTCATAAGGCCCTATGTGCATTATGTTGAGTCCGTCGCCCTCAGGTGCCCCAATCTAGGTGTAATGGTGCGTTTATACAGAGAGATTTATCCGTCAGATTTTTTAAGCCAAAGCCAGGAATGGATTTAAAAAGAGAAGAAATCTCAGTCTTTCCTTTATGATCTGTTCTCCGTTTATAGTCCATTCCTGGCTTTGGCTTAAAAAACTTGTCAGATAATCTGTCTGTGTATACACACCATAAGTCTGTGTACTCAATGTGGGCTCGGATACCCTGAGGTGCCCAAGGTCCTAGTATGTGGTCTCAGATGCTCTGTGGGCTTAGATACCCTCTGGTGGCCCCTCAACCCCTGGCATCTAGGATGTGGGATCAGATGCCATCACACTTATACCATGACTATACAGGTGCGGCAGTGCCATCAGGAGGCCATTTTTGTCTGCATTCCATCTGTTCCAAAAAAAAAAAAAAAAAAAAAACTCACCCCTGACATCTTCCCTTGGGACAAGATAGGCAGATTTACCACCATCTCCACCCCGGACACATGGACCAGCGCTGCCACCATCCAAGGCACATGGACCAGCGCCGCCACCACCACCATACCAGGCACATGGACCAGCGCCGCCACCACCACCATACCAGGCACATGGACCAGCACCACCACCACCACCATACCAGTCACATGGACCAGCGCCACCACCACCATACCAGGCACATGGACCAGTTACACCACCACCATACCAGGCACATGGACGACCACCACCACCATCCCGGGCACATGGACCAGCACCACCACCATCATCCTGGGATCATAGACCAGCGCCACCACCATCCCAGGCACGCGGACCGCCACCATCCCGGGCACATGGACCGCCACCATCATCCTGGGATCACAGACCAGCACCACCACCATCCCGAGCACATGGACTGCCACCATCATCCTGGGATCACAGACCAGCACCACCACCATCCCGAGCACATGGACCGCCGCCACCATCCCGGGCACATGGACCACCACCATCCAGGGCGCATGGACCTCCACCACCACCATCCCGAGCGCATGGACCTCCACCACCACCATCCCGGGCGCATGGACCACCACCATCATCCCGGGCGCATGGACCACCACCATCATCCTGGGATCACAAACATGGACCACCACCATCCTGGGATCACAAACATGGACCACCACCATCCTGGGATCACAAACATGGACCACCACCATCCTGGGATCACAAACATGGACCACCACCATCCTGGGATCACAAACATGGACCACCACCATCCTGGGATCACAAACATGGACCACCACCATCCTGGGCACATGGACCACCACCATCCTGGGCACATGGACCACCACCATCCTGGGCACATGGACCACCACCATCCTGGGCACATGGACCACCACCATCCTGGGCACATGGACCACCACCATCCTGGGCACATGGACCACCACCATCCTGGGCACATGGACCACCACCATCCTGGGCACATGGACCACCACCATCCTGGGCACATGGACCACCACCATCCTGGGCACATGGACCACCACCATCCTGGGCACATGGACCACCACCATCCTGGGCACATGGACCACCACCATCCTGGGCACATGGACCACCACCATCCTGGGCACATGGACCACCACCATCCTGGGCACATGGACCACCACCATCCTGGGCACATGGACCACCACCATCCTGGGCACGACCTTATGACCTAGAGTCTATGGTGACCTATAACCCCAGCACTGGCAGACCCCACCATCCCCATCTCTCCGGTCCGCCAGGCCCACCACATACAGGGACCCCCCAGATTAGGGGGTCTATGGTTCCATCTATGGCTGGCAGGCCCCACAGGTCCCGGGATGCCTGCAGGTCAGGGGGCAGGGCCAGGCTGTCACCCCCGGGCACACACTGTACACATCCCCGCTTACCTGCCAGCAGCTCCGGGGTATCCCGCCTCCTCCGCGCCCCGTCCGCCTCACACAGCGTGCACACCGAGGCCGGGGGAAGCAGCAGCAGGACGGCGATGAGCAGAGCCAGGCACACACCGGGAAACTGCCTCCAACCCCCGGGCGCCCCGCGCTTCCTCCTCCTGCCTGCCGCATCCCAGCTCCTCATGACTGCAGCCCGTGTAGCCACCGCCGCTTGGGTCATCACATCTCGGGCACCGGCAACTCCGCTCTCACCCGTCACACACACTCACACCCGCCGCCGCCACCGCGCTCGTACACCCGGCTTTCCCACACGAACGCGCCCACACACACGTCAGCACGAGGGGCGGAGACACCGCAGTGGGTGGGCGGGGCGAGGAGAAGCAGCAATAGCATCGAGTGACTAGAAGTAGGAGGAGCCAAGGCGAGATACTGACTGCTTGGCTGAAGGGAGTTGGAGGAGCTAAAGGATAGGGGCGTGGTTACGGAGAGACCGTGGCGCCGTCTGGGGGCGGAGCTAAAGTGTTATAGGCCGGCGGGCTGGTCGGACGGCTCAGTCATGTCTCCGGGCAAGGCAGGGGGAGGTCAGGGTGGGCTCAGCTGCTGCGGGTCAGTAATAGGATGCGGAGGAGGGTGATGGGCGGCGTGACCTAGGCACACGGTGATTGGGGAGGGCTCGGCTCTCTACCCGGACTCAACTTCTCAAACTGACACTACTCATGGTGTGTTTACACGGAGATTTATCCGACAGAGGTTTGAAGCCAAAGCCAGGAACAGACTTCTAACCAGGGAACAGGTCATAAAGAAAAGACTGACATTTCTCCTCTTTTTCAAATCCATACCTGGCTTTGGCTTCAAAAATCTGTCAGATAAATCTGTGTAAGCACTGTGTTAGCAATAGGTCTATGGAGCAATGACAGTGTCCTCAGGATAGTGACCCCCTCACAGCAATAAGGACATACACCATTGCCAATCATAGTGCCCCTCATACATACAGTACTGACACAACCGTACCAATCATAGTGCCCCTCATACATACAGTACTGACACAACCGTACCAATCATAGTGCCCTCATACCAGGCATAGATACAGTACTGACACAACCGTACCAATCATAGTGCCCCTCATAAATACAGTACTGACACAACTGTACCAATCATAGTGCCCCTCATACCAGGGATACATAGAGTACTAATACAACAGTGCCCTCATACCAGGCATAGATACAGTACTAACACAACAGTGCCAATCATAGTGCCCTCATACCAGGGATAGATACAGTACTAACACAACCATACCACTCATAGTGCCCTCATACATACAGTACTAACACAACCGTAAAAATCATAGTGCCCTCATACCAGGGATACATAGAGTACTAATACAAACGTACCAATCATAGTGCCCTCATACCAGGGATAGATACAGTACTAACACAACCGTAAAAATCATAGTGCCCTCATACCAGGGATACATAGAGTACTAATACAAACGTACCAATCATAGTGCCCTCATACCAGGGATACATAGAGTACTAATACAAACGTACCAATCATAGTGCCCTCATACCAGGGATAGATACAGTACTAACACAACCGTACCAATCATAGTGCCCTCATACCAGGGATAGGTAAAGTATTAACACAACAGTGCCAATCATAGTGCCCTCATACCAGGCATAGATACAGTACTAACAACCATACCAATCATAGTGCCCTCAAACCAAGCATAGTTACAGTACTAACACAACAGTGCCCTCATACCAGGGATAGGTACAGTACTAACACAACCGCACTAATCATAGTGCCCTCATACCAGGGATACATAGAGTACTAATACAAACGTACCAATCATAGTGCCCTCATACCAGGGATAGGTACGGTAGTAACACAACTGTGCCAATCATAGTGCCCTCATACCAGGCATAGATACAGTACTAACACAACCGTGCCAATCATAGTGCCCTCATACCAGGGATAGACACAGTACTAACACAACCGTGCCAATCATAGTGCCCTCATACCAGGGATAGGTACGGTAGTAACACAACCGTGCCAATCATAGTGCCCTCATACCAGGCATAGATACAGTACTAACACAACCGTGCCAATCATAGTGCCCTCATACCAGGGTTAGCCATAGTGCTAAAACAACCATGGAAATATATCTCGTATAGTAGTCTCTCAAGAAGTGGAGAAGGAAATGTATTATATACTAGTTACGAGTATATTACGCGCTATCAGTAAAGATAAAATCAATAAAACCCTGTAATAACACAGAGCCCATACAGATCTATCTTATTGCGTAGCTGCTATATCGGCTCTGTGTTATTACAGTGTTTTATGGGTTTTATCTTAACCGGTTTTATCCAATTGTTTTGTTTCTATCATATTTTATACTATTGTTTTATTGCTTATTAACTCTAATAGCATGTAATCACTTATATATAATGTTTTCAACAAAACCCCCCTCCTCACCTGAGAACCTACTATCCTAGATATATTTCCCATATAGATTGTTGGGGCGTGGACAAGGAGTGCACTCAAAGTTGGAAGTAGTCACCTATCCGTTATGTTACATATATCCGTATATACTACTCTGAAAGTTGGGTGCAGCTGGCACATTCCCTACCTTATGCCAGTCCTGCCCCCGCTACTGCATCCTAGGGACAGCCACAATAGTTACACAACAGTGCCAATCATAGTGCCACTCATTCCAGGCAAAACCTCGGTACACAATAGTGCCATTCATTCCAGGGACAGCCATAATACACTGCAGTACCAATCATAGTGCCTTCAAAGCAGGCAAAGCCACAGAATTTATATCAGTGCCAGTTTCCATTGCATTGCACCAACTCCTTTTAGGCCATTTAGCGGGGCAGTTTACTGAATGGTTAGAAATGTAGCATCTATGTTGAAGTCACTGAGCGCTTTTCTATTAGAGTACACATAGTCATACATACCATGAGACACCTATACATTAGATTGCGCAGAACCCTTCCCCAATGCTGATCTCTAATGACAGGGATGATGGACACCAGCATTGGGACATAAGCTGAGGTGAGCAGCACTGGGGTTTTCCAGGACTATGGATTACCTATCCTTATGGTCCGTTTACATGGAACGATTATCGTTTGAATTTTAGCGATAACGATCGCGTTTGAGCAATAATCAGCTCGTGTAAACACAGCTAATGATCGAGCTACGAGCGATAAATCGTTCATCATGATCGTTCAACAATTTCTCAAATCATCGTTTGTCGTTTACTGAAAATTTGCAGATCGCTTTGTGTAAACAGTCTTTCAACGATTCAATTATCGCTCCGTGTAAAAGGACCATTAGAAGCTCAACTCTAATCATTAATATCACGTCAGGTCATTGTGGGGGTCTGACTGTGAGCACCCCCAGCAATTGTGCAAGCTCTGCAGCCTGTTTGTTTCCTACTGGACACAGCTCTATATTTGGTAGCACTATTTAATTTAATAGGACCACCTGCAATACCAGGTATAGTCGTGTCAGGTGCAATGTCCATGGAAAGATCTAACCCTATGTCGTTCTTAGTTCAGATCCAACTTGATAAAGATCCAAAACAGAGTATAAGTGTGAGATCGACTGTGTGGTTGTATCTAACAAGGTTAACCTGAAGGGGCTCCTATACCCTAGGAGAGGTAAACAGACAGAAGAAGTATATAGCCAGGTCCTCCAGAAAGACAGGAGCATAGACTGTTAAAGATACAACTGTATTTATTAAATTGCTAGTAAATTTTGAGGAATGGTATTGCAGAGTAAAATCGAAACAATGGTTAAAAACCTGCTTGAAAGTAAAACCGCATGTTATAGCATAATAGATGGAATGAACTTTATGAATGCAAAATAGATTAAAAAAAAAGGGAAAATTAAAAAAATAAAAAAATGCAAAAAAGGGAGGGATAAAAATAAAAAATAATAAATGTGAGTCAGTTCGATATAGAAAATGTCTTAAGAATAAAATAGGATAATAATACGGATAAAATTTCCCAGAAATAAAAAAAAAAGTTAATGTATCCAGACACCGTGTTTTGGTTGTAGGCATAAAGTTATAAGGCACGTCTGACAATTTCATTCAATAGCATATAGCAGTAGATATGTAATACTTTGTCAGCGTCTGCAACAATTAAGTTCATAAGGCCAGTAGTGAATGTACACCCATTTACTACTGGAGGTGCTCCGGAGCCAAGGGAAAGGTTAAAGCGACTCTGTACCCACAATCTAACCCCTCCAAACCACTTGTACCTTCAGATAGCTGCTTTTAATCCAAGATCTGCAGGTGATGCAGTTATTGTCCTAAAAAACAACTTTTAAACTTGCAGCCCATACCAAATGGGAGTATCTGTGCCCTAACTTTGCACCACCCCTCCGTCCCTCCTCCCCACCCTCTTCATCATTAGGAATACCACTGGAACATTTTCTCAATGCTAAACATTGCACAGGTCCTTAATGATCCAGCCCATGTGCCGGGCTGCCACAGGGTGCGGAGAAGGGACGAAGGGGTGGTGCAAAGTTAGGGCACAGATACTCCCATTTGGTATGGGCTGCAAGTTTAAAAGTTGTTTTTTAGGACAATAACTGCATCACCTGCAGATCTTGGATTAAAAGCAGCTATCTGAAGGTACAAGCGGTCTAGGAGGCGGGGGGGGGGGGGGGGGGGCGGGTTCAGATTGTGGGTACAGAGTTGCTTTAAACGAGTTGAATCATTCTGACCTATTTGGATATGGTGATCAGATCAGGGTCTGCTCCAATATTTTACCTAGCATGCTGAGGTTCGGGGAACGTTGTCCAACCTGAACAGTTCTGCACGTCCGCTGAACACTGCTAGAGAACTGGAGCTCCATACATAATATGGCTGGGTTCACACTACGTATATTTCAGTCAGTATTGTGGTCCTCATGTTGCAACCAAAAGCAGGAGTGGATTGAAAACACAGAAAGGATCTGTTCACACAATGGTGAAATTGAGTGGATGGCCGCCATATAACAGTAAATAACGGCCATTATTTCAATATAACAGCCGTTGTTTTAAAATAACAGCAAATATTTGCCATTAAATGGCGGCCATCCACTCAATGTCAACATTATGTGAACAGATCCTTTCTGTGTTTTTAATCCACTCCTGGTTTTGGTTCCAATATGAGGACCACAATACTGACTGAAATATACGTAGTGTGAACCCAGCCTGAGTGTAAATGGCCTTAGGGGACAGCGAAGAACCATGAAGTAATGTCATAAAGCTAAAGTATGGACAGAATGGGATTGTAATTTTAATTTTCTTAGAATCACAAACGAAAAGCTGGTTTCTTTATGTCTTTATTTAAGAATAAAAAAAAAAAACATTCTTTATAAGCCCAGTAAGGTGACGCTATGAAGCACATAGTGACAGAGGAGTCAACTATTGTTTAACATTGTAAACTCTGACCACTGTACTGGAACAGAGCAAACAGCTCCGGTTTCCACTCTAAAATGGAAACACTTTTTTACCATCATCTAGACAAACAGGTTTTTACACTTCTATTTTTATTAACAATTTTTTTCAATCTATTTTAATGGTCTCTGGAGCTGACACACAGGTGTTTACACACGAGGGATCTGTTCATTGTAATGGATATTAGTCCAGATATCTACATGCCGCACCCTCCATCTGTCACGGTATAACTAGAAAGCTAGGCTTACCTTCACTCAGGGCGAAATGATGAACTTTCTTCTTTTTTTACTTGTCTAAATAAGCAACAATGCAAAAGTTTTTACTAATCGTTACTATGGCAACAATAAATGGACCTCTATATTATGTGCCGATAAGGCTATGTTCACACAGCATATAAACAACGGCTGTTATTTTAAATGAAAATTACAATGAAGTCTATGGACAATGGCCAGAAATGATTAATATGATCATTATTTCGACGGCTGTAGTAAACAGCAGCCAATACACTGTGTGAAACAACGGCCGTTGTTTGCCTCGACTTTAATGCAGATCATTGCAGTATGAAAAGAACGGCTGTTGTTTTAATTGAAAAAAACGGCCGTTCTTTTCATAAAAAGTAAGTTGTGTAAAGTACGTATCAGAGATATATAAACCTACATACAAAAAAAAATGCTGGACAATTCTAGAATATAAAATCCTTATACTTTATTACATATAGTTTCACATACAAGATACTAAAAAATGACAAGGCACAATATATGTATATAATACATTTATATACCATCAAATATGCTCAGGTCAGTCCCTTTACCATGTAAACAACCCTGAATTAGTACCCCCCCCCCCCCCCAGAGAGATGTACAACTTATGCCACATATGACCCAGAAGTAGATGCGTCCACTATCACCCACCAACTTACTCTACACACATTTTGCGCCTATGCTTTGACAAAGCATAGAGGTAAAACTGATTTTGTCTACCATTACCTTGCATCCCCTACCTGTGCATATTATATGGTATATACACTATTATTGCCCAGTGCATTTATATACATACATTCGCCCAGATTTATCAACGTCTCCCTGCTCGTTCTCCTGAATCTCCAGACCCCAGCTGATAAAAACTTTTGATATACCCCTCTGACATATCCCAGCCCTTTGTTGCCGCTTTTTGAGACGTGTTGCTGCCATCAAGTTCTAAGTCAGGTAATTTTTTATGCCATGGTAAGATGTCTCACTTTCAACATGTGATACATGTTCTGTTGTAAGAAAAATGCATGTCACTGCTCATGGCTTTCAATACCTAGATTTTTGGGGGTTGAGTTTGTTCATTTGTTCATTTTAAATTCTGTGTGAGCTTAGGAAAGCCTTTTTGAGTCTTTGTACTATAGAATAATAGCATATTTCCATGCTCTCAATGCACAGACGGATATACAGTATGTTTCGGCAGGCTGGAACGTGGGTTCCCCATTGATTGCAGATTTACTGAATACTAAAGCCCCTATTCCATGGGGCGTTTGCTCCTCGTTCCCTGCTCGCTGCCACCGCTATTACACGCAGAGAGGTGCTGGGGGGGCTGCCCAGGTGATCGCTAGATCGTCCGGGAAGCCCAAAGCATATGTCAGCTGTCGTCTGCCACCGCTCCTATTCCACGGGCCGACAGCAGCATATCACTGCTATATGAGTAGTTTGTCTATCAACATGTTGAAAGACAAACGACTACAATGATCAGAACGATGTCGGCTGATCGTTGTGTTCTATTACACAGGACGATTATCGGCCTTTACAGCCGATAATCGTTCCATGTAATAGGGCCTTTACTGACAGTACTACTTGGAAATTGCAGTTGAACTTAGCATGATTGGTCCACCTTTGTGGGTCATAACCAAGGTAATGTTATCAGAACAATGGAGGCCCATGGGGATAAAGTAAATATAAACCTCAAAAAGAACCTCTAAATAAAAGGACTCACAGAGGTCCTGACACCTCTCTGTACAGGCCCTTGAATGGTAACTGAACCTGTTTACATTCCCAACTAGGTCCCCATTATCTGTACTTTGAAAGGTTTTGCTCAATGTGTACAGTATCTTTGCACCACAAGGCTATGTTCACACAATGTATATTTTCGTAAAAGTACGGCCGTTGTTGCAATGCCCCTGATTAATATAAAAATATACTTTACCTGGCCTCTATGGAATCCCGGCCGGAGTATATACACATAGTATACACCCCGGCGGGATCTCCCGCGGCGCCGTAGAAAACTGACATGTCAGTTTTCTGTAGCTGCAGAAAACCCTGTCAGTGGAGCGAGCAGCTGCGGCCGCATGCTCCATAGTGTGCAGTGGAGTGTTCTGATGTGGGCGCGCACGGATGTGCCCGCATCAGAACTCTGCGGCCCTAAAGATCACTGCAGTACCGGCCGGCATGATCTTTTCAGAGACCGGCCGTTCCGTGACCCGGTTGGGTCACGGAATGGCTGGTCTCTTACAGTGTGTGAACATAGCCCAAAGATGGAAATTTGCTGTCTGGTTCAATGCACAATTTCCTACACAATTTTGAAAATGATTTGTCTTTCCAAGCAAATAGGTTTTTATAGTTCTATTTCAGATAGAAGAGAAAATTAGAAAACTGCCAGGTAAATAGAGCATAACAAATATGTATTGATCTGTGTCCCATGCTGAGTATGGCATTCATACAGACATACACAGCTCAGAGCTTTCTGTAAGAAATGGCGTCTGCATTGATGTCTAGACTCCACACCAGATATGCCCCTGGATGATGATGTACTAGGCAAAGAGTTAGCTGGAGAAGGAGAGTTTTCTGGTCCATATATGTTGTATAAAATACAAGGGAACACTCAGATTAGCCATACATTTCATTGCAGTTCTGCAAGATTTCTGTATTGTCAACACAGTATTAGTATAAGGGAGTGTCTGCACCTATGTTCAGCCCTTCCAGCACCATGTTTTAGCTCTTAGGTGGAAAGCCCCTTTAAGGATCTGTTGATGGCAAAATAAATGAGAATGTGCAGAGGGAAAACTGAAAACTGTAGTGATGCTGTATCCTATTACTCATCCTTTCAATGTGGTGTTTATGCTTATAAATGGACCAGTTTAGTTTCTAGTTTTAGGGTAGCTTCACACACACCATATCGCAGCGGATTTTCTGATGCGGATCCGCAGCTGAATTGATCTAAATAACTGAACACAGCATCAAATCTGCACCTGCGGATCTGCTGCGGATCCGGTGTGTGTGAAGGCACCCTTAAAGTTTTATTCTTTGCCCAGTCATCAGACTTTTCATTATGGAATTACATAACGCTGTGCTGTACGATCATTTTTATTTTCTCAATAAAATATAGTTGAATAAAAATGACAACTTGTTTCATCCTTAAGGGGTTAAAGGGTAACTGTCTTTGTTTTCTTACCTTCATACCTAACACCTAACATACGGTCAGTTTCCCTAACTAATGACAGGGACCCTTTAAAGCAGTTACAAGGGTGCATTCCCTTGCTGCAGCTGCCAGAAGTGGATAACACTATGGCTGCAAGCAGTGGCACAATGGCCATAACATACATTGCTCAAATAAATAAAGGGAACACTAAAAAGCCACATCCTATATGTTAGTGAATGAAATATTTCAGCTGCAAATCTTTTTTGATTACATAGTGCAAAGTGTTGAGAACAATAAAACATAAAAAAGATCAATGTAAATCAAAATGAATATCCCATGGAGTGGTGTGGCACTCTCCCTGATGAACCTGGATACAGCTCAGAAAATCTGCTCTTATGTTTAGGGACCTCTTGAGATGTATTGCTGACAGACGTAACAGGTATTGCTCTGCGAATAGAAGAATCCAATAAGACAGGCATAAAAGTTGAGAGCTCCTAGTAGTACCTTGTTTGTTAAGTCCTGCTACTGTAGTGGAATTATCTGACATGACCTTGACATCTGATCCTGCAATGTATGTGAATGTAGCTTGCACGGCCGCTAGAACTGCTGCCAGTTCCCGGAAGTTAGAGGATCTGTCTCTAAAACTTCTATCCCAGACACCATTGAAGTGTAGATTGCCTAAATGAGCCCCCTAAACTCTCAAAAATCTGTAGTAATACCCTTTGAGGCTGAGGCCACCCACAATAAGATGACTTTTTTATCAGATATTTTTTATTAAAGTTTTTGCCATAATAAAAAGTTTCAGTTGTAAGATGACTGCTAACCAACCACCAGGACAGGCTGTCTAATGTCTGACCAGAGAGACGGACTCTTTTATCCTACCCATGGGGAGAACCATCCCAAACACTCAGTAATTCTCGCTGCAAGGGCCTGGAATGAATCTAAGCCCAGGGAACTGCTGGTATGGATGCCGTAGGTAACCCCAGTAAGAACATACCCTTTCTGATTGTGGTCAAGGCATTCTGACTAGAGATGAGCGAACCTGGAGCATGCTCAAGTCCATCCGAACCCGAACTTTCGGCATTTGATTAGCGGTGGCTGCTGAAGTTGGATAAAGCCCTAAGGCTATGTGGAAAACATGGATATAGTCATTGGCTGTATCCATGTTTTCCAGACAACCTTAGAGCTTTATCCAACTTCAGCAGCCCCCGCTAATCAAATGCCGAACGATCGGGTTTGGATGGACTCGAACCCGAACCCAGTTCGCTCATCTCTAATTCTGAATGACTGACGTCACTGCTGCTTCTATTTTTTGGATCTTGTCTTCTGGAACAAAAGCCCTTTGAGAGAAGAGCTCCTGATGAGGCGGTAGGTGTTCTCCTGAGGGATATCCTTACAGACCTGGATTACAATATCTGTCAACTCATGGACAGTCTGTAGTGTAACACGGTGTTGGTGAAGGGAACGAGACATGATGTCCCAGATGTGCTTAATTGGATTCAGGTCTGGGGAACTGGCAGGTCAGTCCATAGCTTCAATGACTTCATTATGCAAGAACATCTCACACCCTTCAGCTCCATGAGTCCTAGCATTGTTCTGCATCAGAAGAAACTCAGGGACCACTGTACTTGCATGTGGTCTCACAAGGGGTGTGAGGACCATCCTGGTTTCTAAGGGCCATCAGGGTACCAAAGAAATTCCACCCCACACCATTACTGACCCACTGCCACACAGCACGAATGGAATGGTAAACTGTAAGCCCAGGCTGACAGGCACAAGCTAAGGCTGGGTTCACACTGCGTTTTTGCAATCCGTTTTTTTCATCCATTTATTGCAAAAAAAATGGATGCATTTGTGTGCATCCATTTTGATCCGTTTTTGCATTGACTTCCATTGTAAAAAAACAGATCAAAATGGATCAGTTTTTTTAACGGACACAAAAGTAGTGTCAGATTCGTTTTGATCCGTTTTTTTTTTTTTTTTTTTTTCACAATGGAAGTCAATGGAAAAACGGATCAAAATGGATGCACACAAATGCATCCGTTTTTTGGAAAAAAAAAAGGATTACAAAAATGAATTGCAAAAACGCAGTGTGAACCCAGCCTAACCTTGCCACAGCTTGCATTGATGTGCCATCCTGGATGAGCTGCACTACCTGAGCACCTTCTGTGGGTTGTAGACACTGCCTCATACTGTCTCTAGGGGTTAGAGCGATGACAAAATGCAAAAGTTATTAAAACAACAGCCAAAAATGAGAATAGAGAAACTGATTCACAATCAGGGCAGTTTCATAACTAGACAGGCCTTAATCACACGTTCTGTAGGCCATCCACAATTGGGGACAGCACCACACACCCATTCATTTGAATGGCTCTGTTCACACATCCATGTATGTTACAGGGCTCTGATGCGTGCCACAAAAAAATGGCAGGTCCTAGTGCAGGATAAGTATAATTCAATGAATAGTTCCATGCATTGCAGAGGCACTTCCCTTCTGCTGTCTGTAGCTACAAGTCCACAGCTATGGCAGCCTACGGACTGTGTGAATGTAGCCTAAGGCTGGGTTTCCACATATGTGTTCGGAATGCATTCCAAGCAGGCCCCATTTCTGTATGCCCCACGATGCCAGGATGTGGTTTTCTCTGTGTTCCAAATGCATTTTGAACGGATATGTGGAAACAGCGCCTAAGGCTGGGTTCCGTAGTAGTGACCAATGTAAAACTGCAATGCTGCCAAAACCACACAGCACGCAAGCCAACGCAGTTTTCAGGCTGACTTTAATTCAAGCAGTTTAATATCATGCTGATTTGCATGTTGGTGCAATTAGAGTGGAATCAAACTAGACATTAAAAAAAAAAAACTTTACTGCTACATCTCATCCAAGTCTGAAAATAATTTAAGGCTATTATGCTGAATTAGGGCTCCTTGTCTGTAATGTTAAAAAACATTACATCCGGTGTTCATCATGGATCCTCGCTAAGACTGGGAGCACGGTAGTGGAAGATATCTAAAACCATTTTGGGGGGTTCGGTTGGTGTGTGCGGAGCCTCGGAGGTGTGTATCACCTGACGCTTGCTGAAAGGGGTCATCTATTATCTTCTGACTCTCTGAGACCGTGTGAAACTTTAACCTGCAGCATACAATACACTCCAGTAATAAAACCATTTCCTCCCTTCTTGTGAATAGTCTCAGATGTTTCTAAAAATAGTTTTATAAAAGTTCTAATTATAAAAGTCGATGTTTCCAAAGTGATGGAAAGTTAAACTATGAAGTGACATTTACAGTTTAGTATAGTCAGATATGTTGGCGGTAGGAAGCGAACACCCACATGTATTGTGTAAGAGACTATGAGACTTACACTTGGGAGGCCAGCTCTGAGGAGCACAACGCTGGTATTTTCAGGCATATATATTCCACCTGTTATTCACCTTGCTCACCTCCAGTGCTATGCATCATTGCTTTCTGTCTCTGTGTCACTTAGGCAAGTACTTTAAACCTAATTTCTGACAGTCACTGTTTGAATACCTTCTCTTACCCCTGATATACTATAGTCCGCACTTGTGATGTTCTAGCTGCAAACTTTTGCCTACACCTGTAATAATGGCTCTATGTTACTGCGGCCTTTCAGTATTTTGTCTGTCCGTGTTTTGTGTTTTCTTGCACTTTATTTCAGAGCAGGGACTGTCGCCCAGTTGTTGCTGGTTGTCTAGGACCTGCTCTGCAAGTAGGCAGTGACAGTGCGAGAAATGCTCGCTTTAGGGCCCACTTATCCTGTCTCTTCATCCCCCAGGGCCCCGAAAAAGGGTTTAAATCAAAGCCTTTAGAATTTTTTATTGTATAGATTGGTTTTACTAATTGTAGCTATGACCAGAGTAAGATGAGCATTACAGCTTCTGGACCTTCAGGCCCGCATAGGTACATAAGTCTACAGGAGACCACATGTATGTAGATACCCACTGATCCTGCCTGAGCCTCATCTCTGGTGGCAGCTTATCTCACCATAAACAAAAGGAAAGGATATAGATGTATATATTGAAGACAGCATATCTATAGGACCATAGATGAAGCCAGGCAAACAAGTGCATAGGGGCCAGTGAACCTTCCTGAACCAGTTGTGGTATAGAGAGTCCACCACCTACTACCATAACACCATCAGGTCAGTGGCATCTACTAGGGAACATTAACCTTATGTTATAGTATATATCACTAATGCAAACTTAATGTAAAACAAACAGTGTAGTGATCATTTATTCATCATTTATTAATATCAGACTTAACGCAACATATTTTAGAAATGCGAAACGTATTTAGTTGATTTATACCGTATTGCTTGAGTCTCCGTCTGCAGATGTCACACGTCTCTTTGATATGAAATAATGTGAAAATAAATGTAACCTAATTTAGATACATCACCTTAACCACTTCCCATCCTACGGACATGTCACAACACGACAATCTAGGGCTGATGCACGCTGCTTTAGTACAGTCAGAAGATTTCTTGTGTTGTGGGGATGCAGGGTAGACATGGTCTGTATCCATCCTGTATTTCCCTATATACAGGTTATACAGTAGTCATTTACTGTACGGTTATCATTAGTAATCTGTGGCTGCCACACATATAACAGGCATGAATACATTTCCTTCCATATCATGGAGGTTAGACCAATTGTTGTAAGAAGGGTTGGCAAACACAGGATATTCTGTAAGCTAATACTATGGGTTAGTGTTACAGCTTAAAGAACAGCCATTCTATGTAAGTCATCTCCAAGCACTGAAGCTGGAAACATGATCTAGAGCCCACACAAGGCTTGGAGAATCCTTTTATTGTTACAATCCTAGATGATTATGTTACTTTTGTTAACTATTATACTGTAAATGGTTAGGCACTGGGCTACTAAATTACATTTTTAGGCACACAAATTACCATGAGATCTAGAAGTATCTGGACACTACTGATGTAAAAATGCATGAGTCTACCATACTTGGTCTTTATGGGGCTACACAAGTGTGCCAGTAGTTTTACCTGAATAAGCTTGATACCAACTGTAAAACATGGTGGTGGAGATGTTATGGTTTGGGTTCATGCTGCGGCATCAGGGCCAGGACAGCTCACTCTCTCATAAACCACTATAAATTCTTCATTGTACCAGAGGATGTTTGAGGATAATGTGAGACCATCTGTGAGAAGATTAAAATGGTACTCCTGAGAATCAAGGTTTTTTGTTGTTTTTAAAACAAATGCATATTTTTTTCTTTTAATATCAATTTCTGTTGAGTGGCAGCAGTAAGGGGCGACATGGGTCGCTCTGCTGTCACTACCATTAATTTCATGAACTGCAGGGCTATCTAAGCCCTGTAGTTCCTGGGCCCCTTCTTTGATCAAGCACTGCTGCACAATGTTTATCATATAGAACAAGGTCTCCCGTGTACTGTATATTCTTGAGAAGGTTGCCCGTCACTGTAGCAGAGTAAGACAGTTGCCTGTGCACAGCGGGCTTACACAGCCCTGCAGTTCGAGACACAAATGCTTTCTTAGGGTAGCGTCACACATACTGTATCGCAGCGGATTTGATCTAAACAACTGAACACATCAAATCTTCACCATCAAATCTGCTGCAGATCCTGTATGCTTAGGCCACATTCACACATCAGTATAGTTACAAGAACGAATTTCATGCTCAGTAATGTTTGTTCCGCAATCCGCAAAATAACCTCCGCAGTGCATAGTGTAACTTCCATAGTGTACACTATATGCCCCATATTTTTTGCGAGAGAGGGCAAAAAATGTAAGTAGCTGAAAATGACTGCCAGGAGGAGCTTAAAGGTGTATGTCACAGAATTGCGGAACACAATTACGGAATGTTTTGAGAAGTGCTAAGGTGCCCTCAACAAAATGCGTTAGCCCCCACAGGCTTCAATTGAAGTGTCAGTAACGCAGTTTCGGAGCACATTAAAGCGACTTTGTACCCACAATCTGACCCCCCCAAACCGATTGTACCTTCGGATAGCTGCTTTTAATCCAAGATCTGTCCTGGGTACCGTTCGGCAGGGGATGCAGTTTTTGTCCTAAAAAACAACTTTTAAACTGGCAGCCCCGTGCCCAAGTACAGGAATGTCTATACATTAGGCTGGCACAACCTCTCTGTCCCTCCTCACTGCCCTCCTCCTCATTAGGAATGCTCCAGGCAGATTGTCTCCTATTACCCACCTGTTTCAGCATGGCACATGGGCTGGATCGTTAAGGCACCTGTGCAATCTTCAGACAGGAGAAAATGTTCCAGTGGCATTCCTAATGATGAAGAGGGTGGAGAGGAGGGACGGAGGGGTGGTGCAAAGTTAGAGCACAGATACTCCCGTTGGGCACGGGGCTGCAAGTTTAAAAGTTGTTTTTTAGGACAATAACTGCATCGCCTGCCGAACGGACCCCAGGACAGATCTTGGATTGAAAGCAGCTATCTGAAGGTACAAGTGGTTTGGGGGGGTCAGATTGTCGGTACAAAATCACTTTAAAATGTTCTTTTTTTTTCTAACATTGCAGATCCACAAAAACACAGGATGTTTGAATTGCACCATAGTAAATAATGGGTTACAAAATACTCCGTATCTGCGGATCCACAAATACTGAGAGCTTATGCAGACATGTAAATAAGGCCTTACTGCTGCCACTTAATGTTAGTGGATATACGGTAGTGCCTTGGATTACGAACATAATTCATTCAGGGACCGTGCTTGTAATCCAAATCCACTCTTTAACAAAAGCAAATTTTCACATAAGAAATCATTGATATGCAGACAATTGGTTCCACACCCCAAAAATAATGTTTGTTTGTTTTTTATTCTGAATAACGTGTAAAACTAATGAAACAAACAATGAGAAACAGCTGAATATGTCATAATATAGGTGAGTATAGCAATCAGCATGTGGAGTATAATGTATAGTAAGTGCATAAACCTGATAACAGAGCAGCAGTTTGTAGATACAGGATGGAACTGCAGATCCCCATAATACAATAGTTCAGTACAACAGGCTAGAATAGAGAAATAGGGCTGTTGGGAGAGGTCTGTGTGGTCACAGGACAGCAATGGGGAAGGGGGTGTGTTCAGCATGGACCAATCAGGAAGTGAGAATCACAGAGCTGTGCAGGAGGACATTGACAGAAACTTCTCTGTACAATAGTGTGAATGTGCAAGCAGATAATAGCAGCAGTGTGTATAGCTAAGTGTGAGCGCAGGCACATTATAGCAGTGTATAGCTCAGTGTAAATGCAGGCACATTATAGCAGCAGTGTGTATAGCTGAATGTAAATGCAGGCACATTGTAGCAGGAATTGAGAGGATGGGAAACAGAAGGGCTGACAGAGACTTTAGGGGGGCATGAAGGAATGAGCAGGGTATAGGATGATACGATTATAGCAGCACTCTCTGTCTGGGGAGAGAGGGGTACAGCTATGAAGAGATTACCTCCACAGTCCTGTCCCCTGATGTAAGCCCCAGCTTGAAGTGGATCTGCTATGATTTGGAAGGTGAGGAAGACTTCCTGGGTCAGAGTACAGGGCTGTAGACCCTGCTATGCAGACCTTTCCCCTTCCCAACTCCCCCTTCCACCCAGTACAGGGAGCTCTTAAACCAAAGCAATGCTCTTAATCCAAGTTACAAATTTGAAAAACTGTGAGCTCTTCTTGCAAAGCACTCTCAATCCAAGTTACTCTTAAACCAAGGTACCACTGTATAAAGAAAGTACACATTTATTTTTATAAAGTTATA